>NW_026731730.1:0-175000 GCF_028476545.2 Physella acuta | reverse complement strand
ACTCAAGATTTGACAGAATTTGATATTTTACTTATATGTGAAATTTCGTTTATCTATGTGAAACATACTCAAGTTATAGGCTTTTGAAAAATTGAAAATAGAATAAGTTCCACTTCCGTTTATCGGAAATCACTAAAAAGTTGATACAGAAATAAAAATTCGATATTATACTTATATATAAAATTTCATCAACCTAGCTGTTACGGTAACACATTAACTTGGTGCGCAATTATTTTCTTCTATTTAAAACAAAATTAAGAGATGCGCGTATTATAGATGAGTATTTTTAAGCGAATGTGCACCATTTGGTACTTAAAATTTGAAAGGAAATATTGTTGACGTTCGGTTGTGATTCATTAACTTATTTTGGTTTTTATTTGGACCTTAAAAATAGAAAATTTGAAAATTCATTGTAACATGTTAGGAGTTAATTTAATTGGGGATACAGTATATACGGTAAGAAGGTCAGTTTATTTTATCACAGGGAATAGCTTCTTTTGCTTTGAAAATATCAATCGGCAGCAGAAAAAACAACAGTTTTAATGTAATTTTAGAATAGACGCTAGCGAGAAATGTCTCAAAGCCTCAAAGGTATTTGAGAGGCCCTTTAATTAATTTAAAAATCATGCACGGCGTAGTTACAATTAATATGGTTATAAAATCCTGTCTTTTTGGTTTTTTTCGGACTTTACTAAAGATTGGGTGTATTTGGTGTTTTTAATATTTTCGGTAACTAAATAAAAATTTTAAAATAAGCAAAAACAAATTGGTTTTCACGTGTAATGGCGACATAAACAATGACATCCTATTCGATAGGCTGCCATAAATTTTATTGTACACATTGTAAGCTAAATAATTATCATTAAAAAAGTTTAAAAAACCCACGTTTTCTGATTGAACTAAAAAGTAGAAAATAAATGCTATACATCACAATAATGCAAGCGATCACTCTACTATAAGCGATGAAAAACGTGTCTTACCTTACCTTACCTTACCTTACCTTACCTTACCTTACCTTACCTTACCTTACCTTACCTTACCTTACCTTACCTTACCTTACCTTACCTTACCTTACCTTACCTTACCTTACCTTACCTTAACTTACCTTAACTTACCTTAACTTACCTTAACTTACCTTAACTTACCTTACCTTACCTTACCTTACCTTACCTTACCTTACCTTACCTTACCTTACCTTACCTTACCTTACCTTACCTTACCTTACCTTACCTTACCTTACCTTACCTTACCTTACCTTACCTTACCTTACCTTACCTTACCTTACCTTACCTAACCTAACCTAACCTAACCTAACCTGACCTGACCCGACCTGACCTGACCTGACCTGACCTGACCTGACCTGACCTGACCTGACCTGACCTGACCTGACCTGACCTGACCTGGCCTGACCTGACCTGACCTTGCCTGGCCTGGCCTGGCCTGGCCTGGCCTTGCCAAGTATGCTGACTTTAACACATTACATATCACATTCCAACCCTAAACTTGCAGTACCAAACTTAACCTATTTTAACCGATATTTTGTATTTCAGTATATTATCTAGACACGACCGTAAATCTGAAAAGTCGAAAAAATTGAAGAATATGTTTTGTACATTTCTTTACATGTTTTAATTGTTAGACAGGATATGGCAGTAAATCAGATGATCAGATGCGCAGAGTAAAGCCAGCCTATTATTATTGAAAGAAATGAGAGAACTTTTTTTGGTAAATTTTGTTTTCATTGTAATTTCATTTAGGATAAAGATTTACCGTGTAAGATGAATAAGTTATAAGGAATCAACCGTTTGAAATTTTAAAAAATAAAAATGTTCACTGTTAGTATGTCTTATATCAAATGTTGATGAATAAATATAAGATAAGCTTTAAAGTTATATTGAAATATTAATAAGTAAGGTGTCGACGTGGTCGGGTCGGTAAAGCTTATGATTGTTAACTCGGTAAGTCCTGAGTTCAATCATGAAAGCAGATAAAGCTGGAGAGCTAAAGACAGATCTAACCTAGAAGAGAAAATCTATAGTCAGGTTATCTATGGAGGTTATCTATGTAGGTGGTATTGTAATACATTTATTTCGCATTTCGTCGGAATTATAATGACGTGATTTAGCATTAATTTGGTGTTTTAGTGACGTTATATAGTGTTTAGTGCCGTTGTAGGCCCTATAGACAAGAGTCAGTGAATAGAATTTTGTTTTTAAAAAGCGGTTCAGAAGTCAGTTTAATACAAACGTTTAGTTTACATTAAACTATTTGGTCGATTCAGTGACTTCGAACAAATATAGTCATTTTAGCGCCGAGAAAAAATTTATCTGAAATCTTTTCTCTCATCTTCAAGGCTTTACTTATCTGAATGTTTAATGTCATCAAATGTGTCCATGTATACATGTTTTATTTTATCCCCAACAGATACTTGTATTACTTTGTGTTGAGTCCAGCAAAGCGGAATATTGTGCAATTAATCAATTGCCGTTAGAGAAATACGAACAAGAATATGACACTAGATACCCAAAAATACCTCTAAACAAGAACTTACCATCGCCGCCATTATTCAAACAAGGCGATTGTGGAATGTCTAAAAACGACCAATCGAAGCAGATCGTCAACGGCAAAGATGCTCCAGTGAATGCCTGGCCCTGGCAAATTTGGTTTAGCTCGAGTTTAGGAACCTGTGGAGGATCTATCATACATCGTGAATGGATAATTACAGCTAGACACTGTGGTGAAGATGAAGTCAATGATGTCTACTATGGAAGCAACAGTCTTCAAAGGGCAAATAGAACAAAGACCAAAACACGTTTTCGCGCACGTGGTAATGGTAATGATATGGCGCTTTACAAACTTTCTTCACCCTTAACGTTTTCAGATTCCGTGCAGCCAATTTGTTTTCCGGAGGGCAACGTTTGGGACGCCTCGCCTTGTTTTGTCACAGGTTGGGGTGACACGTCATTTAGTGGCAGTGCCACTCCGGACATTCTTCAGCAGTTGCGCATCAGAATAATCAATCAAGACATGTGCCAGGCTGGTCACTCCTATAAAGACCTCAGTTATCGTGTAGGCCGTTATTTCTGCGTGGATAACGTGGAGTCAGCCAATGGAAAATACGCGGCATCTTACATTGGAGACTCTGGCGGACCCGTGAGCTGCTTAAAGAATGGACGTTACTACCTGGTTGGTACTGTCGCCCATTCAATAAAAATGGACGAAAAGGCAATGAAATTTTATGTTTCTGTGCCAAGTAACGCTCAGTGGAAAGCTGACACTATTAATAAAAATTCGTAGGTACATTTTAAAGACTTTCGTGAATGATCGCTCTAATACAGCCTGCTTAATGATGAGATCACTCGTCTTTACCTGCATGATGATGATGTTACATTTCCATCCATTTATTCTACCAAAAAATAATTAATTAAAAGCGAAAATAAGTTAACCTTACCTTGAGACTAATTATTAAAGGTTTATATTGTACTTCGTTCTAAATGTTTCCAACATTTTATTGATAATAGTTGAATATCTCGCTGTTTTGTTGTGGGTGAATTTGGTGAGCCGTCAACAACTTTACGGGGTTTATTGGGGTGCTTGATTACTAAGTTTTAGTTACAGGCTTATATATAGAGTTTGTCACTCGGCTGTCTGAGCTAGCTTAGAGATAAACTTATGATTGTCGTAAGAAATATCTTATGACGTGGTTGGCGTCACATCCCCGATTTTGTGTACTTTCCAGCTAAAAAAGTACTAGATATATTGTGTTACGAACTGAAAATTTAGAACAATTGCTAGCCGTGATCTGCCATGTCCATGCAAATAGAGATTTATTTGTGGCAAACAATGGTATCCAAAGTAACATACAGCCCTCACCAAAAAAAATGATTAGAACTATGTAAGCTGTACTCTCTTGAAATAATTCTGTTTGGTTAATGCATAAATTCATGGGAACAAAACTTGTTCTATTTTGGGATGAGGTATAACGGTCGACAATGTATCAGCTGCAGAGTTATCTTCAGCAACATGTTGCATCACAGGTCAAATGTTTATCAGAAACTTTGGCAGACTGGGAGCTTAGACCACTTCTTTAAGAAGCAGAGATTCAGAATCTGAAACAGTTTAGTGAAATTGTAAGACCAGCTCACTTCATCAGTTATATCACAATCTAATGGCAACTCCTTCAAGACACCCATTCTCTTTTCCTAAAAGTCTCAGATGACGGGATAGCTAGAAAAAAAAAGTATGAATACCATTACTATATGGTCATACAATGATACAACATAGTTTAGTCTAGACCAGGGTCTCCTAACTATGGCCTTCGACGGATTAAAAAAAAGGAAATTTACGTGTATCCTGCCAAGATTAGCCGCCCGCCTACGTGGCCATTATGTTTTACCAAGTTATAATCGAGGCGCGCAGTAGTGTGTTATGTTTTTCCAACAGATCACTACATTGCAAAACATTTTTGCTAAACGTTTGTTGTAGCCAGGGCCGGTGTTACCTAAAAGGCGAACTAGGCGGTCACCTAGGGCGCTGTCCGTAGGGGGGGGGGGGGCGCCAAAATGGGATGGAAAAACAAATTGAAAGTTTGAGGGGGTGCAAATCAAAAGTTTAAGGGGAGGATGTGCAAATCGAAAATTTGTCCCCGGGCGCCGGGAAGGGTCGCTACGCCTCTGATAATATGGGGGCACGAAAAAAATAGCGGGGGTGGGGGGTGGAGCGCTTTTAATATGTTTTGCCTAGGGCGCTAAATAACCTGGCGCCGGCACTGGTTGTAGCAGGCTAAGGAATTTTGCTCAGAAAACTCAAAACTATTTTAAAAAGTAGCTTTGGTTGCAAATACCATTGCCCGCCGTGACATTGGCAGACGATGGACGAATGATATGTCAGGTGAGAGAGAAATGACATGATCAGGTGAGGGACAAATGACATGGTCAGATGAGGGACAAATGACCTGGTCAGGTGACGGAGAAATGACCTGGTCAGGTGAAGGACAAATTTAGTTTTAAAAACATTTTCTTTAAACCTCAACCCATTTATGACACTACAAATAATAGCGGAAATATGGGAATGTATCAATTCTTTTAAATTAAAACATATTATTGTAAAACTTATTGAAAGCCGTCCGATGAACATAAGAGAATGGCTGATTCGAGCTGTTGCTGGATTATTTGAACTCCAGCCATTGTGGACGTTCACACTCCACACAAATCTCACTGCTCTTTTAACCTTCTTCTTCAACGAGTGTGTAGAGGCGTATCGACCCCTCTCGCTCCCCCCCCCCCCCAATTCGGCGCCCCCATCTCTCTCTCTCTCTCTCTCTCTCTCTCTCTCTCTCTCTCTCTCTCTCTCTCTATATATATATATATATATATATATATATATATATATATATATATATATATATATGTGTATGTGTGTGTGCGTGTGTGTGTGTGCAAAATATATTTCTCAAAAAAGTAGGCCTATAACATGTAAAAATATAAGCCTATAATTCGTTTGTAACGGGAACCGAAGACTAGTTCTTATATAACAGTAGGTAGTAGAGTAGATGGAACTTTTATTGCAATCTGGCCATAGAAATGTTTTTAACAATTTTTTTTTAGTAATTAAATCTTTATAAAAATAGAACACAGTAGAAACAGGAGAGAACTATATACCGCCACACCTCGCAATGTGGGGGTGGGGGGGGGGGGCAGGCCGTTAGGCTGTCATTTCTCCCACCATAAACAATCAACTTTTTAAATTCCAAACATGTTTTCGTAAACATTGACTGTGTTGCTGTAAAAAAGAACCAATTAAATTGGTGATTATTCTACAGTCACTAACATAATTCATCTGATAGTTGGGCCCATGAAACTCATTTCATAGCCGAACAGGTGTTCCATCGTTACAATAGTTATTATTTTATCATTAATTTTTTACCAAGCGAATTAAAACATTATTATTTTATGGACTCATACAAAACATAGATTATGTAAGAGAAAAAAATCACTTAAAAACTAATAATGTAAATACAAAAAAAAGTTGTGATAAAACTTATACAGGAAACCATACAATTCTTTCCTAAATTTACAATTTTACATTTCTTAATTTCGGCAGGCATGAAATAAGTTTCAACGAACTAAAATATTAAATCAGAAATACTAATTACAATTTTTTTACAACTTAAATTATAGTAGAGAAACTTAGTAAATAAAATAGATGAGGATTACTAAATCAAGAAATAATCTATCTATATACTACTAAAAGTCAACTTTGTTTACATGTTTGAATATTTATTTGTTTGCCTGATCGAAAATTGTGATATGTTCGACTCTATCTGGAAAGCTGTAAAATGGTATGCAGGTAGAGAATAATTTTTTAATGCAGACAGACTGTTGATCACAAATTTATTTAAAGACGTTAATTAATTTATTGATTTATTCCTATGCAGAATAACCCATTTTTTTTTTAAATATTTGAAAAGCCACTAGACTCGGCGGGACCGTGACGTCACAGGTTTTTGTTTACTCTTTAGTACAATAAAATGGCGGCGTCTATTGAAGAAAATTGTGTTCCCATTCAAAAGTTTAACGCATTCTAAATCTAATTTTCTGTCGGTCATAACTTTAACAATACGTCCGTTTGCTGTATTTATTACGTTCCAACACTTATATCAATTTTCAACTGTCTTTTTCATTTAGTTTTACGATAAATTTCTCTAGATCTAAAGATCAGCTATCGAAGGAAATTTATGAATCTAGCCTAGATCTAGATCTAGATCTAGCCTAGATGTAGGTCACTAGATTCAATGTAAATTCTACATCTAGAATCTATTTCAGGCCTTAATTATTTTATATAAATCTTTGTTTGGCTTATTTAAGATAAAATTTAATTTGAAAGTTAGTACTACTAGACTTATTTTTAGATCTAGATCTAGAATCTATACGCGTAAATCAAGTTGCATAAGGAGACACATAGTATAGTATAAAAAATTCACTTGTGACGTCACGAGTAAATAGCTAAAATGGTAGCGTAGTCAGCTCTCATGCAGGAGGCACGGGTTCTAGACCAATATGTCCATGAAATTTTTTTTTTCAATTTTTTTTTTAGATGTGAATGATAACGTTGCCTATCTGAACTTGGCAAGATACAGGGCAGGTGAAGTAGAGTTCATCTGTTTCTTTGTCCTAAGCATATGAAAGGATAGTGTGGTCAGATACATGCTCGGCTGGAATTGTTTTTTAAACGATAAAAACATGTTGTCTGAGACTTGGCAGGACACTGGGCAGGTGAAGTAGAGTTGAGTAGGTCACCTGTGACGTCAGTTTATGAAGGGATAGTCCGAAATCGGTGTTTTCGGTGTTTTTAAAAGATAAAAAAACATATATTTGAATGTGGGGTCTGTTTTTTGTGACGATAAGTGACACTGCAGTAGCGTACCGAGGAGGGGGGGGGGGCGGTAGGGGAGGGGAGGCGGGGGGTGGGGAGGGGAGGCGGGGGGTGGGGGGGGAAGGGGAGGCGGGGGGTGGGGAGGGGGAAGGGGGGGGGGGGCATATGTTGGGGCGCCAAAATGGTTTGGAAAAATAAATTGATAGGTTGAGGGGGGTTCAAATCGAAAGTTTGAGTGGGGGGGGGGTGCACATCAAAAGTTTGAGGGGGGGGGGGGGGTTCAAATCGAAAACTTTGTCCCCGGGCGCCGGGAAGGGTCGCTATGCCTCTGAGTGACAGACGTGATGTTTTTTGATGGATGACCCCCGAAACCCACAGTTATCCAACGGATGACGGGTATTCTAGTCTATATACTACTAAAAGTCAACTTTGTTTACATGTTTGAATATTTATTTGTTTGCCTGATCGAAAATTGTGATATGTTCGACTCTATCTGGAAAGCTGTAAAATGGTATGCAGGTAGAGAATAATTTTTTAATGCAGACAGACTGTTGATCACAAATTTATTTAAAGACGTTAATTAATTTATTGATTTATTCCTACGCAGAATAACCCATTTTTTTTTAAAATATTTGAAAAGCCACTAGACTCGGCGGGACCGTGACGTCACAGGTTTTTGTTTACTCTTTAGTACAATAAAATGGCGGCGTCTATTGAAGAAAATTGTGTTCCCATTCAAAAGTTTAACGCGTTCTAAATCTAATTTTCTGTCGGTCATAACTTTAACAATACGTCCGTTTGCTGTATTTATTACGTTCCAACACTTATATCAATGTTCAACTGTCTTTTTCATTTAGTTTTACAATAAATTTCTCTAGATCTAAAGATCAGCTATCGAAGGAAATTTATGAATCTAGCCTAGATCTAGATCTAGCCTAGATGTAGGTCACTAGGTTTCTATGTAAATTCTAGATCTAGACTTAATGTAAATTCTACATCTAGAATCTATTTCAGGCCTTAATTATTTTATATAAATCTTTGTTTGGCTTATTTAAGATAAAATTTAATTTGAAAGTTAGTACTACTAGACTTATTTTTAGATCTAGATCTAGAATCTATACGCCGTAAATCAAGTTGCATAAGGAGATACATAGTATAGTATAAAAATTCACTTGTGACGTCACGAGTAAATAGCTAAAATGGTAGCGTAGTCAGCTCTCATGCAGGAGGCACGGGTTCTAGACCAATATGTCAATGAAATTTTTTTTTTCAATTTTTTTTTTTTTAGATGTGAATGATAACGTTGCCTATCTGAACTTGGCAAGATACAGGGCAGGTGAAGTAGAGTTCATCTGTTTCTTTGTCCTAAGCATATGAAAGGATAGTGTGGTCAGATACATGCTCGGCTGGAATTGTTTTTTAAACGATAAAAACATGTTGTCTGAGACTTGGCAGGACACTGGGCAGGTGAAGTAGAGTTGAGTAGGTCACCTGTGACGTCAGTTTATGAAGGGATAGTCCGAAATCGGTGTTTTCGGTGTTTTTAAAAGATAAAAAACATATATTTGAATGTGGGGTCTGTTTTTTGTGACGATAAGTGACACTGCAGTAGCGTACCGAGGAGGGGGGGGGGGGCGGTAGGGGAGGGGAGGCGGGGGGTGGGGAGGGGAGGCGGGGGGTGGGGAGGGGAGGCGGGGGGTGGGGAGGGGAGGCGGGGGGGGAAGGGGGGGGTGGGGAGGTGGAGGGGGGAAGGGGGGGGGACATATGTTGGGGCGCCAAAATGTTTTGGAAAAATAAATTGATAGGTTGAGGGGGGTTCAAATCGAAAGTTTGAGTGGGGGGGGGGTGCACATCAAAAGTTTGAGGGGGGGGGTTCAAATCGAAAACTTTGTCCCCGGGCTCCGGGAAGGGTCGCTATGCCTCTGAGTGACAGACGTGATGTTTTTTGATGGATGACCCCCGAAACCCACAGTTATCCAACGGATGACGGGTATTCTAGTATACTACTAAAAGTCAAGTTTGTTTACATGTTTGAATATTTATTTGTTTGCCTGATCGAAAATTGTGATATGTTCGACTCTATCTGGAAAGCTGTAAAATGGTATGCAGGTAGAGAATAATTTTTTAATGCAGACAGACTGTTAATCACACATTTATTTAAAGACGTTAATTAATTTATTGATTTATTCCTACGCAGAATAACCCATTTTTTTTTAAAATGTTAAAACCTTGACTAAACTTTGTGGGAATAGTGACGTCACAGGTTTTTGTTTACTCTTTAGTACAATAAAATGGCGGCGTCTTTTGAAGAAAATTGTGTTCCCATTCAAAAGTTTAACGCGTTCTAAATCTAATTTTCTGTCGGTCATAACTTTAACAATACGTCCGTTTGCTGTATTTATTACGTTCCAACACTTATATCAATTTTAAACTGTCTTTTTTCATTTAGTTTTACAATAAATTTCTCTAGATCTAAAGATCAGCTGTCGAAGGAAAGTTATGAATCTAGCCTAGATCTAGCCTAGATCTAGGTCACTAGACTCAATGTAAATTCTAGATCTAGACTTAATGTAAATTCTACATCTAGAATCTATTTCAGGCCTTAATACATCTAGATCTAGAATCTATTTCAGGCCTTAATTATTTTATATAAATCTTTGTTTGGCTAATTTAAGATAAAATGTAATTTGAAAGTTACTAGATTCTACTACTAGACTTAGATCTAGATCTATGCGCGGAAACTCAAAAGTATAGTATAAAAATTCATTTGTGACGTCACGAGTAAATAGCTAAGTTGGTAGCGTAGTCCGCTCTCATGCGGGTGGTACAGGTTCTAGACCAATGTGTCAATGATATTTTTTTTCAATTTTTTTTTTTAGATGTGAATGATAAAGTTGCCTATCTGAACTTGGCAAGATACAGGGCAGGTGAAGTAGAGTTCATCTGTTTCTTTGTCCTAAGCATATGAAAGGATAGTGTGGTCAGAGACATGCTCGGCTGGAATCGTTATTTAAACGATAAAAACATGTTGTCTGAGACTTGGCGGGACACTGGGCAGGTGAAGTAGAGTTGAGTAGGTCACATGTGACGTCAGTATATGAAGGGATAGGCCGAAATCGGTGTTTTCGGTGTTTTTAAAAGATAAGAAACATATTTTTGAATGTGGGGTCTGTTTTTTGTGACGATAAGTGACACTTCAGTAGCGTAGCGAGGAGGGGGGGGGGGGGCGGGAGGGGAGGCGGGGGGGGGGGGGGGGAGGGGAGGGGAGGCGGGGGGGAGGTGGAGGGGGGCGGGGGGGGGACATATGTTGGGGCGCCAAAATGGTTTGGAAAAATAAATTGAAAGGTTGAGGGGGGTTCAAATCGAAAGTTTGAGTGGGGGGGGGTGCACATCAAAAGTTCGAGGGGGGTTGAAAATCGAAATCTTGGGGGGGGGGGGGGGGGGTTAAAATCGAAAAGTTTGTCCCCGGGCGCCGGGAAGGCTCGCTATGCCTCTGAGTGACAGACGTGATGTTTTTTGATGGATGACCCCCGAAACCCACAGTTATCCAACGGATGACGGGTATTCTAGTTTAATTTAATATTTAATTAGGTCTTAAAAATGTGCGTGCGGATTTTTTTTCTAGTCCCGCCAGGAATAGAAAAATGACTTACCCAATAAATGAACGTAAATAATTTGTGTATAGATAAGCGGAAAATTAGTATATTAAAAGGAAAGTTAAATTGTTTAGCGGACACTTTCTTTTTAGCATCTAGAAAATTACTCAAAATTTGACAGAATTTCGTTTATCTATGTAAAACATACTCAAGTTATAGGCTATTGAAAAATTGAAAATAGAATAAGTTCCACTTCTGTTTATCGGAAATCCCTGAAAAAATGATACAAAAAAATTTGATATCTATATAGATCTACTACTAAAACTCAAGTTTGTTAACATGAATATTTATTTGTCTGATTTACTATTGTATATGGTTCTACTCTCTCTAGAGCTGTAAAATAGTATGTAGGTAGAGAATAATTTTTTATTGCAGACAGACTGTTAATCACACATTTGTTTAAAGAAGTTAATTAATTTATTGATTTATTCATTGGTAGATTAACTATATTTGTTTTAAAGTTTTAGAACAATGGCTTAACTTTGGCTGAATAGTGATGTTTGATAACTCATTTTTTTGTTGTTTGTTTTTCTGATTTGTTATTGGGGAGAATCTTCATTATGTGTAGAGCTGTAAAATGGTATTTTGGGTGGTAAATATTGTTCCTTCTTAAAAACACTGTTAATTACAAACTAATTTAAAGCCGTTAATTAATTTATTGATATATCCATGAGTAAAATAACAACATTATTACAAAAGTTTAAAACAATGACTTATATAGTAAAATGTAATAGTAAAAAGTTTTATTTTCTTTGTACAACAATGTTTTCAATTATTTTTCCTAAGGCCTACATGTGAATGATAAGGTTGACTATCAGGACCTCGCGGGGCACAGGGCAGGTGAAGTAGAGTTCACCTGTTTGTTTGTCCTAAGCATATGAAGGGATAGTGTGGTCAGAGACATGCTCGTCTGGAATCGTTTTCTTAAACGATAAAAACATATTGTCTGGGACTTGGCGGGACACTGGGCAAGTGAAGTAGGGTTGAGTAAGTCACCTGTGACGTCAGTATATGAAGGGATAGTCCGAAATCGTTGTTTTCGGTGTTTTTAAAAGATAAAAAACATATGTTTGAATGTGGGGTCTGTTTTTTGTGACGATAAGTGACACTGCAGTAGCGTAGCGAGGGGGGTGGGGGCGGGGGGTACATATGTCCCCGGGCGCCGACCTTAGGGGGCGCCAAAATGGGTTGGAAAAATAAATTGAAAGGTTGAGGGGGGTGCAAATCGAAAGTTTGAGGGGGGGTGCAAATCGAAATCTTGAGGGGGGGGGGGTGGTGCACATCGAAATATTGAGGGGGGTGCATATCGAAATCTTGCCGGGGGGGGGGGGGGTGGGTGGTTCATATCGAAAAGCTTGTCCCCGGGCACCGGGAAGGGTCGCTACGCCTCTGAGTGACAGACGTGATGTTTTTTATGGATGACCCCCGAAACCCACAGTTATCCAACGGATGACTGGTAGTCTAGTAATAATTAAATATGAAATTTCATCAACCTAGCTGTTACGGTAATACATTAACTTGTTGCCATTAACTTGGTGCGCAATTCTTTTCTTCTATTTAAAACAAAATTAAGAGATGTGCATATTATAGGATGAGTATTTTTAAGCGAATGTGCACCATTTGGCACTTAAAATTTGAAAGGAAATGTTGTTGACTTTTGGTTGTATGTACTTCATTAACTTATTTTGGTTTTTATTTGGACCTTAAAAATAGAAAATTTGAAAATTCATTGTAACAGGTTAGAAGTTTATTTAATTGGGGATACAATATATACGGCAAGAAGGTCAGTTTATTTTATCACATGGATGAGCTTCTCTTGATTAGAAAATTTAAATCGGCAGCAGAAAAAAAACAACAGTTTAATGTAATTTTAAAATGGACGCCAGCGAGAAATGTCTCAAAGGTATTTGAGAGGCCCATTAATTAATTTAAAAATCATGCATGGCGTAGTTACAATTAATATGGTTATAAAATCCTGTCTTTCTGGGTTTTTCCGGACTTTACTAAAGATTGGGTGTATTTAATGTTTTTAATATTTTCGTTAACTAAATTAAAATTAAAAAAAATAGCAAAAACAATTTGGTTTTCACGTGTAATGGCGAATTAAACAATGACATCCTGCTATTCGATAGGCTGCCATAAATTTTATTGTACACATTGTAAGCCAAAAAATGAAAAACTAGGTCATGGGGTTTAAATTTGCATTGTTCTCTGGATCTGCAACTTTTATAGCATTGATTCTAAAAATATTAAATTTCTAAATTAATTATAGGCTTAAGTTTTTATTTTTCATTATTTTACGATCCTAAATCTAAAAAAGCACGTTTTTATTCCATGTCAACAACATTATGGAAGGATTTTCGTCAACTCGCTGGTGTCCATTTGATTCTAGATCTAGATTTAAACATCTTAATCTGAAATACCTTACCTTACCTTACCTTACCTTACCTTACCTTACCTTACCTTACCTTACCTTACCTTACCTTACCTTACCTTACCTTACCTTACCTTACCTTACCTTACCTTACCTTACCTTACCTTACCTTACCTTACCTTACCTTACCTTACCTTACCTTACCTTACCTTACCTTACCTTACCTTACCTTACCTTACCTTACCTTACCTTACCTTACCTTACCTTACCTTACCTTACCTTACCTTACCTTACCTTTCCTTACCTTACCTTACATTACCTTACCTTACCTTACCTTACCTTACCTTACCTTATCTGACCTTATCTGACCTTACATGACCTGACCTGGCCTGACGTGACCTGACCTTACCTGACCTGTCCTGGCCTGGCGTTGCCAAGTATGCTGACTTGAACACATTACATAACACATTCCAACCCTAAACTTGCAGTACCAAACTTAACCTTCTTTAACCGATATTTTGTATTTCCGTATATTATCTAGACACGACCGTCAATCTGAACAGTCGCAAAAATTGAAGAATATGTTTTGTACATTTCTTTACATGTTTTAATTGTTAGACAGGATATGGCAGTAAATCAGATGATCGAATGCGGCAGAGTAAAGCCAGGCTATGATGATTGAAAGAAATGAAAGAACTATTTTTGGTAAATTTTGTTTTCATTGTATTTTCATTTAGGATAAAGATTTACCGTGTAAGATGAATAAGTTATAAGGAATCAGCCGTTTGAAATTTTAAAAAATAAAAATGTTCACTGTTAGCCTGTCTTAGATCAAATGTTGATGAATAAATATAAGATAAGTTTCAAAGTTATATTGAAATATTAATAAGTAAGGTGTCGGCGTGGTCGGGTCGGTAAAGCTTATGATTGATAACCCGGTAAGTCCTGAGTTCGATCATGGAAGCAGATAAAGCTGGAGAGCTAAAGACAGATCTAATCTAGAAGCGAAAATCTATAATCAAGTCATTTTGTGGTGAAGTTATCTATGTAGTTGGTATTGTAAAAACGTTATTTCAAACTTTGTCGGTATTATAGTGACGTGATTTAGCATTAAATTGGTGTTTTAGTGACGTTATATAGCGTTCAGTGCCGTTGTGTTGCTTATATGCCCTATAGACAAGAATAAGTGAATAGAATTTTTTTTAAAAAAAAAGCGGTTCAGAAGTCAGTTTAATACAAACGTTTAGTTTACATTAAACTATTTGGTCGATTCAGTGACTTCGAACAAATATAGTCATTTTAGCGCCGAGAAAAAATTTAATTATCTGAAATCTTTTCTCTCATCTTCAAGGCTTTACTTATCTGCATGTTTAATGTCATCAAATGTGTCCATGCATACATGTTTTATTTTATCCTTAACAGATACTTGTATTACTTTGTGTTGAGTCCACCCGCGCGGAATATTGCGCAATTAATCAATTGCCGTTAGAGAAATACGAGCAAGAATATGACACTAAATACCCAAAAATACCTGTGAAAAAGAACTTACCATCGCCGCCATTATTCAAACAAGGCGAATGTGGCGTGTCTAAAAACGACCAATCGAAGCAGATCGTCAACGGCAAAGATGCTCCAGTGAATGCCTGGCCCTGGCAAATTTGGTTTCGTTCGAGTTTAGGAATCTGTGGAGGATCTATCATACATCGTGAATGGATAATTACAGCTAGCCACTGTGGTCGAGATCAAGTCAATGATGTCTACTATGGAAGCAACAGTCGCCAAAGGGCAAATAGAACAAAGACCAAAACACGTTTTCGACCTCCTGGTAGAGGTAATGATATGGCGCTTTACAAACTTTCTTCACCGTTAACGTTTTCAGACTCCGTGCAGCCAATTTGTTTTCCGGAGGGCAACGTTTGGGACGCCTCGCCTTGTTTTGTCACAGGTTGGGGTGACACGTCATTTAGTGGCAGTGCAACTCCGGACATTCTTCAGCAGTTGCGCATCAGAATAATAAACCATGACATGTGCCAAGCTGGTCATTCATTTAAAGACGAAAGTTATAATGTAGGTCGTTATTTCTGCGTGGATAACGTGGAGTCAGCCAATGGAAAATACGCGGCATCTTACATTGGAGACTCTGGCGGACCCGTGAGCTGCTTAAAGAATGGACGTTACTACCTGGTTGGTACTGTCGCCCATTCAATAAAAATGGATGAAAAGGCTATGAAATTTTATGTTTCTGTACCCAGTAACGCTCAGTGGATAGCTGACACTATTAATAAAAATTCGTAGCCACATTTTAAAGACTTTCGTGAATGATCGCTCTAATACAGCCTGCTTAATGATGAGATCACTCGTCTTTACCTGCATGATGATGATTGATGATGATGTTACATTTCTATCCATTTATTCTACCAAAAAAAAAATTAAAAGCGAAAATAAGTTTATATTACCTTGAGACTAATTATTAAAGGTTTTTATTCTATTTCATTCTAAATAAGTTTCCAATATTTTATTGATAACAGTTGAATATCTCGTTTTTTACAAGCTTTTATTTAACTCACTTCCTCTGTCGTCAGTCGTAAGTCGTCAGTCGTCAGTCGACAGTCTGTCTAGATCGAAACGCAGGAGTGAAAATTCGGACAGTTCTACTTGACCGATACGATTCACATTTGACACGTGGGTCAAGACATGAAGACAATGCAATCTGAAATTAAATTTGACTTAATTGGATGTCTAATTAATTTTTTATGAATTAATTAAAATTTGGACCAAATCAATAGGCATGTCTATCCAACCACACCACACGCGTCATCACGTTCAATAGCTGCGCCATCACCTTCAGTATGCGCGCCATCACGTTCAATAGACGCGCAATGGTTTTCAGTCATGTAACTCTATTGTAAATAAAACATGTAAAGTACTGAAAAAAAAATTCATAAAAAACGTTTTAATAACAAGCTTTTATGTAATGATGCACTAAAAAGTAGAAAATAAATTATACACTACTATTTAAATTACTATAAAGAAAAGCGTGGGTCTCTTCTCAAATATTAGTAAAGGTATCCGATAGGTACTAAAGTACTAAAGTGACCCACGCTTTTCTTTATAGTAATTTAAATAGTAGTGTATAATTTATTTTCTACTTTTTAGTGCATCATTACATAAAGCTTGTTATTAAAACGTTTTTTATGAATTTTTTTACAAGCTTTTTTTAACTCACTTCCTCGTCAGTCTGTCGTCAGTCGTCAGTCTAGATCGAAACACTGGAGTGAAAATTCGGTCACTTCTACTTGACCGATACGATTCACATTTGACACGTGGGTCAAGACATGAAGACAATGCAATCTGAATAAAATGTGACTTAATTTGATGCCTAATTAATTTTTTATGAATTAATTAAAATTTGGACCGAATTAGTAGGCATGTCTATCCAACCACACCACACGCGTCATCACGTTCAATAGCTGCGCCATCACGTTCAATGGCTGCGCCATCACGTTCAGTAGGCGCGCAATGGTTTTTAGTCATGTAACTCTATTGTAAATAAAACATGTAAAGTACTGAAAAAAATGCATAAAAACGTTTTAATAACAAGCTTTTATGTAATAATGCACTAAAAAGTAGAAAATAAATTATACACTACTATTTAAATAACTATAAAGAAAAGCGTGGGTATCTTCCTAAACATTAGTAAAGGTATCCAGTAGATACTAAAGTGACCCACGCTTTTCTTTATCAGACGAGGGACGAAAGATATGTCAGGTGAGAGAGAAATGACATGATCAGGTGAGGGACAAATGACATGGCCAGATGAGGGACAAATGACATGTCAGGTGAGGGACAAATGACATGTCAGGTGAGGGACAAATGACATGGTCAGGTGAGGGACAAATGACATGATCAGGTGAGGGACAAATGACATGGTCAGGTGAGTGACAAATGACATGGTCAGGTGAGGGACAAATGACATGGTCAGATGAGGGACAAATGACATGATCAGATGAGGGACAAATGACATGGTCAGGTGAGGGACAAATGACATGGTCAGGTGAGGGGAAAATGACATGGTCAGGTAAAAGACAAATGACTTGGTCAGCTCTGGGACGAATAATAAGTCAGGTGAGAGACAAATGACATGGTCAGGTGAGAGACAAATGGCCTGTCAGGTGAGGGACGAATTTTGTTTTAAAGTCACTTTCTTTAAACCTCAACCCATTTATGACAATACTAACGAGAGCTGATATGGAAATGTATAAATTCTTTTAAATTAAAAAATATTATTTTAAACTTATTGAAAGCTGTCCTATTAACTTAAGGGCAGGTTAACCCCCCCCCCCCCCCCCCCCCCCCAAATACATATTTAAGTCAGAAATGTTGATTTTTAAAAATCTACTGTTTCTGAAACTACATTCGATTCTGAACATTTTTGTATAATCATTTTGCAAAATTTCGTATTGCTAGTATTTTTTATAATTTTTTAATTAATGAGACTAATGACGTAATTCACCTATATTAAGCAACATTTAGCAACATAAAACTTAAAAAATAACTAAAATAGATGTTCTTATTGCTGAGTAAGAGGCTTCAGATGCAATTTATGTAACTGGGAGGTTTTAAAAATGACTAATTCGGTATAGTTTTCGCTTTTTCTCGTTTTTTTTTTCAAATTTTGTATATTTTTCACTATTTAGCGTTTTTCTTAAAATGTTACTTTTCAACAAAATTGTACCAGTTAAATCACTATAACACAAAAACTACTTGAGATATTTAGCGAAATTTTGCACACATGTTTACTAACCACTGCTTGTAAAGGTGAACTAAAAGAATTTCTATATCTTTAAAACTTCTCATTTTATAAAATAAAAGCTAAGTCTACTCCCTACTTTTTGGAAATTTTTTAGGTCTCACATTTAAAAAATTTGGCTAAAATCCATTTTTTATTATTTTCTAATTATTTTAGTTCAACTTTTTTTGTAATTGCGTATATTACACTATGTTAAAGATTTGTGTTATTCTGACAAACAGAAGCTGTGTTATTGTGATTTCAATGAGAGTTAATTTTGAGCTATTTTTACCCTAAAAATGACACTTTTTAGAAAGTATTTTCACAAAACCATAACTTTTTAGTGATTTTTTTTTGCATTTTTCCATATACTATGCTAGTTACAACTTCCTTATGACTCAAAATAGTCCTAACACCTAAATTTCAATTTGGGGGTTTAACATGCCCTTAAGAGAATGGTTAAGTCGTGCTGTTGATGGAATATTTGAACTCCAGCCATTGTGGACGTACACACTCCACACAAATCTCACCGCTCTTTTAACCTTCTTTTTCATCTAGTGTGCAGAGGCGTAGCGACCCCTCTGCCCCCCCCCCCCCCCCCGCCCCGGTTGAACTTATAATTTGGCGCCCCCCCATATATATATATATATATATATATATATATATATATATATATATATATATATATATATATATATATATATATATATATATATATATATATATATATATATATATATATATATATATATATTTGTGTGTGTGTGTGACCAATAACTATTTTATAAAATATATTTCTCAAACAAGTAGGCCTATAACATTTTAAAATGTAAGCCTATAATTCATGTATAACGTGGACCGAAGATTAGTTCTTATATAACAGTGGACAGTAGAGTAGATGGCACGTTTAGTGCAATCTGGCAATAGAAATGTTTTAAACAATTTTTTAGTATTTACATCTTTATAAAAATAGAACAGTAGAAACAGGAGAGAACTATATACCGCCACACCTCGCAGTGTGGGGGAGGAGGGGAGTAGACCGTTTAGTTGTCCTTTCTCCCACCATAAACAATCAACTTTTTAAATTCCAAACATGTTTTCGTAAACATTGACTGTGTTGCTGTAAAAAAGAACCAATTAAAGTGGTGATTATTCTATAATAACTAACATAATTCATCTAATAGTTGGGCCCATAAAACTCATTTCATAGCCGAACAGGTGTTCCATCTTTACAATAGTTATTATTTTATCATTAATTTTTTTACCAAGCAAACATTATTCTTTAAATTGATATTTTATGCACTCGTACAAAACATCGATTATGTAAGAGAAAAATATCACTTAAAAACTAATAATGTGAATACAAAAAAAAGGTTGTGATAAAACCAATACCATACCAATCTTTCCCAAATTTACAATTTTACATTTCTTAATTTCGGCAGCCTTGAAATAAGTTTCAACGAACTAAAATATTAAATCAGAAATACTAATTACAATATTTTGTTTTACAACTGAGTTATTAGAAGCCTATTGATTTGAGTCCTGTTAAATTATAATAGAGAAACTTAGCAAATGAAATAGATGAGGATTACTAAATCAAGAAATAATTTAATTTAATATTTATTAATTAGTTCTTTAAAAAATGTGCGTGCATTGCTTTTTTTTCTAGTCCCGCAACTGAATAGAAAATTGACTTACCCAATAAATGAGCGTTAACATTTTGTGTATATTTAAGCGAAAAATTAGTACATTAAAAGGAAACTTAAATTGACTTCTTAGAATCTAAAAAATTACTCAAAATTTGACAGAATTTGATATTTTACTTATAAGTGAAATTTCGTTTATCTATCTAAAACATACTCAAGTTATAGGCTTTTGAACAATTGAAAATAGAATAAGTTCCACTTCCATTTATCGGAAATCACTTAAAAGTTGATACGGAAATAAAAATTTGATATAATACTTATATATGAAATTTCATCAACATAGCTGTTACGGTAACACATTAACTTGTTGCCATTAACTTGGTGCGCAATTATTTTCTTCT
Source organism: Physella acuta (assembly GCF_028476545.2). NCBI lineage: Eukaryota > Metazoa > Mollusca > Gastropoda > Physidae > Physella > Physella acuta. Next base: position 154,760 of record NW_026731730.1, on the reverse strand, counting down.
ATTTAAAACAAAATTAAGAGATGTGCATATTATAGGATGAGTATTTTTAAGCGAATGTGCACCATTTGGCACTTAAAATTTGAAAGGAAATGTTGTTGACTTTTGGTTGTATGTACTTCATTAACTTATTTTGGTTTTTATTTGGACCTTAAAAATAGAAAATTTGCAAATTCATTGTAACAGGTTAGAAGTTTATTTAATTGGGGATACAGTATATACGGCAAGAAGGTCAGTTTATTTTATCACAGGGATGAGCTTCTCTTGCTTAGAAAATTTAAATCGGCAGCAGAAAAAAAAACAACAGTTTTGATGTAATTTTAGAATGGACGCCAGCGAGAAATGTCTCAAAGGTATTTGAGAGGCCCATTAATTAATTTAAAAATCATGCATAGCGTAGTTACAATTAATCTAATATATAAAGCTCAATTCTGTAACGCATATGTTTGTCGTTGGCATTTCTACGGATTTAAGTGTTAGATCAATTATCGTGCGCATTTGTCTAAATTTATGAGTTAAAAAATTACTATTAAAAGTGTTGGGAAATCATTTTCATTTTTCAAATTATAGTAATAATTGTCGGCATGTTCATTAAACACAAGTTTTAAAAAATATATCATCTTTTACAAAAATTCTAATTATGTCTTTCTTTAGTCCTATAGCGCTTACTTCCCTTTGATAAATTAGGCAAACACAATTACTTCCCTTTATAAAACCATTGCATTAGTTGAAAAGCATTTACTTTTTAATTACTTTGTTTTGGTGTTGGGAAAAAAATAATTACATAATTAGCGGGGATTGATCAAGTGCAAATGTTGTAGGTATTTTACGGATAAGCTTGGAGTATTATAATTGTTCATTAAATTGAAACAGGCGCGTTCGTTTAAGTGAGTGCAAAAACTATGAATAAGTTGGGGTACTATAGTCGTTTATTAAGCTAAAACAGGTGATTCTGCCCCGGGCGTTTATGTTCGCGTTAGTGTTTTCTTTGTGTTTAGGTGGGTTTGCGTTAGTGGTTGCGTTTTGATTTGGTTCGTTTTTGTTCTTTCTTTTTTCGTTTTTGTTTGTATTTTTTTTTTGTTTGGGTTTGTATTTGTGTTTTTGGTTGGTTTTGCGTTTGGATTTGGTTTGTTTTCGTTCTTTCTTTTTTCGTTTTTGTTTGTGTTTTTTTGTTTGGGTTTGTATTTGTGTTTTTGGTTGGTTTTGCGTTTGGATTTGGTTTGTTTTCATTTGCTTTTTCGTTTTGTTTTTTTTTTTGTTGGTATTGGTGTTTGTGGTTGGGTTTGTTGTTAGGTTTTTGTTTTCGTTTGCTTTTTTGTTTGTTTTTTCTTTGTGTTTGTATTGGTGTTTGTGGTTTTGGTTGGGTTTGTTGCTAGGTTTTTGTTTTCGTTTGTATTTGTAATTGTAATTGTGTTAGCTTTATGTTTGCGTTTTGTTGTTTTGGTTTTGGTTGGTCGTGGTTTGGGTGAGCAATGCCGGGTTTATGATGATTACGAACACACAGGTAATGGTCTTTAACAGAAAGGTTTTTCACAGAAGCCAGAGCAGGGCCTGGCCGGGACGGCTAGTATGGTTATAAAATCCTGTCTTTCTGGGTTTTTCCGGACTTTACTAAAGATTGGGTGTATTTAATGTTTTTAAATATTTTCGGTACTAAATTAAAATTTAAAAAAAAAAAGCAAAAACAATTTGGTTTTCACGTGTAATGGCGAATTAAACAATGGCATCCTGCTATTCGATAGGCTGCCATAAATTTTATTGTACACATTGTAAGCTAAAAAATGAAAAACTAGGTCATGGGGTTTAAATTTGCATTGTTCTCTGGATCTGCAACTTTTATAGCATTGATTCTAAAAATATTAAATTTCTAAATTAATTTTAGGCTTAAGTTTTTATTTTTCATTATTTTACGATCCTAAATCTAAAAAAGCACGTTTTTATTCCATGTCAACAACATTATGGAAGGATTTTCGTCAACTCGCTGGTGTCCATTTGATTCTAGATCTAGATTTAAACATCTAAATCTGAATTACCTTACCTTACCTTACCTTACCTTACCTTACCTTACCTTACCTTACCTTACCTTACCTTACCTTACCTTACCTTACCTTACCTTACCTTACCTTACCTTACCTTACCTTACCTTACCTTACCTTACCTTACCTTACCTTACCTTACCTTACCTTACCTTACCTTACCTTACCTTACCTTACCTTACATTTCCTTTTCTTACCTTACCTTACCTTACCTTACCTTACCTTACCTTACCTTACCTTACCTTACCTTACCTTACCTTACCTTACCGGAACGTTACCTTACCTTACCTAACCTATCCTAACGTAAGCTAACCTAACCTAACCTAACCTAACCTAACCTAACCTAACCTAACCTAACCTAACCTAACCTAACCTAACATAACCTAACCTAACCTAACCTAACCTAACCTAACCTTACCTCGCCTCGCCTCGCCTTGCCTTGCCTTGCCTGACTTTCCTTGCCAATTTTGCTGACTTGAACACATTAGATAACACGTTCCAACCCTAAACTTGCAGTACCAATCTTAACCTATTTTAACCGAAATTATGTATTTCCGTATATTACCTAGAAACGACCGTCAATCTGATATGTCACAAAAGTTGCAGAATATGTTTAATAAATTTCCTTTCATATTTCCATTGTTAGACAGGATATTAGTGAAACAGGAATGTCAGCAAACAAGATGATCAGATACGGCAGAGTAAAGTCAGCCTATTATGATTGTAAGAAATGAAAGAACTTTTTTTGGTAAATTTTGTTTTCATTGTATTTTCATTTAGGATAAAGATGTAATGTGTGAGATGAGTGTGTTTTTAGGAATCAAGCGATTGCACTTTGAAAGAATAAAAATTGTCTTTAAAGCCCACAAATAATGTTCTTGTTAACATGTTCCATTTTATGTTTACTGTTATGTCAGTTTTAGCGCAAATGTTGATGTATAAATATAAGACACAGCTTCAAATTTGTAAAGAAATATTAATAAGTTAGGTGTCGGCGTGGTCAGGTGAACTTATCTTTGAAGGTGGTATTGTTATAACGATATTTCGCTCTTCGTCGGTATTATAGTGACGTGATTTAGCATTACTTCGGTATTTCAATGACGTTGTTTAGAGTTTAGTTGGCAGAGGTGCCGTTAAAGTGTATTTTATTACGTGTAAGTTGTGCATCTTTAAATAAAGTTAGTATAGACAAGAGACAATGGAGTGAAGCTTTAAAAAAAGCGGTTCAGCAATTAGTTTAATATTCAAACGTTTAGTTATCATTAAACTAATTGGTCGATTCAGTGACTTCGAACCAATATAGTCTTTTCAGCGCCAAGACCAATTTTAATTGTCTGAAATCATTTCTCTCATCTTCATGACTTTCCATATGTAAATTTGCATGTTTAATTTCATTAAATATGTCCATGTCTTCATGTGGTTTTATTTTTTCCTTAACAGGCACTTGTTTTACTTTGTGTTGAGTCCACCCTAGCGGAATATTGCGCAATTAATCAATTGCCATTAGAGAAATACGAGCAAGAATATGACACTAGATACCCAAAAATACCTCTAAACAAGAACTTACCATCGCCGCCATTATTCAAACAAGGCGATTGTGGCATGTCTAAAAACGACCAATCGAAGCAGATCGTCAACGGCAAAGATGCTCCAGTGAATGCCTGGCCCTGGCAAATTTGGTTTAGCTCGAGTTTAGGAACCTGTGGAGGATCTATCATACATCGTGAATGGATAATTACAGCTAGACACTGTGGTGAAGATGAAGTCAATGATGTCTACTATGGAAGCAACAGTCTTCAAAGGGCAAATAGAACAAAGACCAAAACACGTTTTCGCGCACGTGGTAATGGTAATGATATGGCGCTTTACAAACTTTCTTCACCCTTAACGTTTTCAGATTCCGTGCAGCCAATTTGTTTTCCGGAGGGCAACGTTTGGGACGCCTCGCCTTGTTTTGTCACAGGTTGGGGTGACACGTCATTTAGTGGCAGTGCCACTCCGGACATTCTTCAGCAGTTGCGCATCAGAATAATCAATCAAGACATGTGCCAGGCTGGTCACTCCTATAAAGACCTCAGTTATCGTGTAGGCCGTTATTTCTGCGTGGATAACGTGGAGTCAGCCAATGGAAAATACGCGGCATCTTACATTGGAGACTCTGGCGGACCCGTGAGCTGCTTAAAGAATGGACGTTACTACCTGCTTGGTACTGTCGCCCATTCAATATCCATGGACGAAAAAGCTTTGGATTTCTATGTATCTGTGCCCAGTAACGCTCAGTGGATAGCTGACACAATTAATAACAATTCGTAGGCACATTTTAAAGACTTTCGTGAATGATTGCTCTAATACAGCCTGCTTAAAGATGAGATCACTCGTCTTTACCTGCATGATGATGATGTTATATTTCCATCTATTTATTCTACCAAAAAATAATTAATTTGAAGCGAAAATAAGTTAACCTTACCTTGAGACTAATTATTAAAGGTTTTTATTCTACTTCATTCTCAATATGTTTCTAACATTTTATTGGTAACAGTTGAATATCTCGCTGTTTTGTTGTATGTGTCTTTTAAGAGCTACACTTTTGTGTTCCTCCATTTCTATTCTGTCCCACGACAGCCACGTTTCAGTGATGTTGTCTTCCCATTTCTTCTATTGCTTGGCACTGTTCAATGAATCAGCAGCACTTGAGTTTTTGTTACAAGCTTTTATTTCACTCACTTTCTCGTCAGTCGTCAGTCTGTCTAGATCGAAACGGCCGAGCGAAATTGCAGGCACTTCTACCTGACAGATATGTTCGTTGTTGGAACGTGGGTCCAGGCATGAAGACAATGCATCGTGGCATTAAATTTGACTTAATTGGATGCCTAATTAGTATTTTATAAATTAATTAAAATTTTGACCAAATTAGTAGGCATTTCTATCCCACCACTCCACACGCGTCATTACGTTCAATAGCTGCGCCATCACGGTACGTTCAATAGCTGCGCCATCACGTTCAGTAGGCGCGCAATGGATTTCAGTCATAAAACTCTATTATAATAAAAACATGTAAAGTACTAAAAAAATATTTCATAAAAAACGTTTTAATAACAAGCTTTTATGTACTAATGCACTAAAAGGTAGAAAATAAATTATAGACTACTATTTAAATAACTATAAAGAAAAGCGTGGGTCTCTTCCTAAACATTAGTAAAGGTATCCAATAGATACTAAAGTGACCCACGCTTTTCTTTATGGTTATTTAAATAGTAGTCTATAATTTATTTTCTACTTTTTAGTGCATTAGTACATAAAAGCTTATTATTATGTTATTGAAACGTTTTTGATGAAATTTTTGTTTTTCAAATATTGTCAGCTGGTCAACATACTGTCCTATCCATTTTTGGATTATGTCTGCGTCTTTTGTGATGCGTTCTTCGTTTGTTATTCCTAGTACTTTTCTATATCTTATTTCCACAGCTCATATTTTCTAGAAATGCTGTCACAGCTATTGTGCATTTCAGGTTTCAATACTTCGTCCAAGGCTTGTGCACCAGGTATTTCAAGTAATTAACCGTAACCTGCTTGTTACAAACAAAAAGGTTTAAGCAAATTTTCAACCTGTAGATTACAAATGTGATCCCCTGTTTAAGGCTTACAGAAATGTAGTCCTCATTGGTTTAAAACTTGTATCCATATAAAAAAATATCTTTGTTATCCCCGAGCTGAAAGGTTTACTTAAACCTTATTTATAATCAAAGACACACCAGTTCGTGCCATGTCGTAAATCTATCGCCTGCTCAAAGGGCCCAGACAATGTCTAAACAAGAAATCAGGATCTAGCACCTAGACTAGGCGAGGTCGAAGACATTACTTTCTTAACTCGGTTAAAACATGCAGTGCGGTCCTTGACGTGGCGAGGGACGAATAAAGAATTCCCTCGGGGAACAATTGACGTGATCACGTGAGAGAAGAACAGTCTGGTCACGTGAGAGACGAAAGGTATTTTTATGTTGGAGACGAATAACACATCAACACCTAATGACATGATCAGGTGAAGGACGAATAACATAACCGGATGAGGGGCAAATGACATGATTATGTGTAGAGCAAATGACATGACTAGGTGAGGGACAAATGACATTGTTAGATGAGGGACGAATGTCATGACCAGTTGAGGGACAAATGCCATGGTAAGGTGAGAGACAAATGACCTGGTCAGGTGAGGGACGAATGATGTCAGCTGATAGAGAAATAACATGACCAGATGAGGGATGAATGAAATGACAATTTCCACCTCCGTTAACCCGAAATCGCTAAAACGTTGATACAGAACTATATATTTGATATAATACTTTTATATGAAATTTCGTCAACCTATCTGTAACGGTACTCAAGGCATCGTGATGACAGATAGACAAACAAACACACACACAGACACACAGACAAATTTGAAAAATCCATTCTTTCAAACTCGATGACGCGTAAAACGCAGAAATTTTGATAAATCTGGATTTAGAATTTTTGCCCGATTGATATAAATCCCCCTATACTGAAGAACTGAGGTGTAAAACGGTAAAAACTGTCAAAATGTCATGTGATATTTTTGCAAGACTACTAGATCTATACTTTCTCTAAGTAAAAAATGAAACGCTTAGGTCAGTGGTTCCCAAACTTTTTCGAATGGCGACCCCCTTTTATAAAAAGTAAGTGACCCGCGACCCCCATAGAATAAAAAAGCCGAAATTAGTATGGAAATTAACAAGCACTAAAATAAGATTTTCTAGTAAACTTTCAATATGAACTACCCTTGATATCTGTTTTAATACCATGAGTAATAATTACCATTAAAAATGTTTTTAAAAACCCACGTTTTCTGATTGAACTAAAAAGTAGAAAATAAATGCTATACATCACAATAATGCAAGCGATCACTCTACTATAAGCGATGAAAAACGTGGGGCGCCGAAGTAAAAGTCATTTATCGGTCATTGTTAATATAAGATGTAAAAGTTATATTACTATTGATTAGATAATACTATTGAGTTTTATTGGGGAGCTTGTAGAGAGTCAACAGTATTAGAAACTGTAAGAAAATCACGGCGCCCCACGTTTTTCATCGCTTATAGTAGAGTGCTCGCTTGCATTATTGTGATGTATAGCATTTATTTTCTACTTTTTAGTTCAATCAGAAAACGTGGGTTTTTAAAAACATTTTTAATGATAATTATTTTCTTCTTTTTAGTCTTTGTCTGTTTGTTTGCATTCAAATCTTGCTATCGATTTTATCTTCTCGCATTCACTTTTTTTTGGGTAAACGAAGAAAACTCGTAAAAAACACGTGCCTTTTCCAATCGACGTTTCTTCTGTGTTGCCGTTTCTTTCACCATTTTGCCCTCGCGTGCAAACCATTCGACCATCACCATTCTACTTCCTTTGTACACAAACACCGCGTGACCACTACTCAGCCAATCGCGTGCTTGCTCCTTCAGTAAGCCAGAAGAGGGAAAGTACTGTTGTAACCCCGGTGTGTTTGTGTATTGTTATCCCAAGGTCGAATGCGGTATAAAAGGTGGAGTGAATGATTGTCAGGGGTTAGTTGATAGCGGTTAGGACGAGGGCTGGTCTGTAGTGTGTAAAGAATTGAGACGGAATAAAAGTTGGAAGTTAGACACGAAGCGTTGTTTTTACAAGGGGCGGGTTATGGCTTTGTTGTGTGAATACGTTACTGACTAGAACACATAGATTTGAACCCGTGTCGAGTGGGTTAGCAATCGTGTGCCCAACCACTCGACCATATCGTCTCCCCCATACTGGCCACCAGTTGTTACGTTCCGGTTGTTTGTACACAAACACCGTGTGACCACTACTCAGCCAATCGCCTGCTCTCCTTCAGTAAGCCACAAGAGGGAAAGTACCGAACCTTGTTTTATATCAAATTACAATTACTAGGTTATGTCCCTTTTTGTACAAATATATAGGGGTCTAAAATGATCAATAAAATGTTTCCATGGATCAATTTAGTAATAATAACAATTGAATATTGTATTGTCATCGGAAACAAAGCTTCCCTGAAAATTTCAGCGCGCTAGCTAACTGGGAAGTGCCCGAAATTTTGATCGCAAGATTTGATTGGAAAACCAAACAGACGCGAAAGCAAGTTAAAGAAAACGTGGGAAAATTGCATGCTATTTACTAAACGTTCGCGGTTAAGTTTTTGTTAGCGCCAACCTATGTCATTATCAACATCTATATACTACTAAAAGTCAAGTTTGTTTACATGTTTGAATATTTATTTGTTTGTTTGCCTGATCGAAAATTGTGATATGTTCGACTCTATCTGGAAAGCTGTAAAATGGTATGCAGGTAGAGAATAATTTTTTAATGCAGACAGACTGTTGATCACAAATTTATTTAAAGACGTTAATTAATTAATTGATTTATTCATATGCAGATTAACCCATTTTTTTAAAAAATATTTGAAAAGCCACTAGACTCGACGGAAACAGTGACGTCACATGATGTGTTTATTTTTTTACATCGATAATGGCGGCCTATCGAAGAAGATTGTGTTCCCATTCCAATGTTTAACGCGTTCTAAAGCTAATTTTCTGTCGTCTTTAACTTTAACAATACGTCCGTTTGCTGTATTTATTACGTCCCAACACTTATATCAATTTTCAACTGTCTTTTTTATTTAATTTTACGATAAATTTCTCTAGATCTAAAGATCAGCTATCGAAGGAAAGTTATGAATCTAGCCTAGATCTAGATCTAGATCTAGCCTAGATGTAGGTCACTAGACTCAATGTAAATTCTACATCTAGAATCTATTTCAGGCCTTAATTATTTTATATAAATCTTTGTTTGGCTAATTTAAGATAAAATTTAATTTGAAAGTTAGTAGATCTACTACTAGACTTATTTTTAGATCTAGATCTAGAATCTATACGCGTAAATCAAGTTGCATAAGGAGACACATAGTATAGTATAAAAATTCACTTGTGACGTCACGAGTAAATAGCTAAAATGGTAGCGTAGTCGGCTCTCATGCAAGTGGCACGGGTTCTAGACCAATAAGTCAATGAAATTTTTTTTTTCAATTTTTTTTTTTAGATGTGAATGATAAAGTTGCCTATCTGAACTTGGCAAGATACAGGGCAGGTGAAGTAGAGTTCATCTGTTTCTTTGTCCTAAGCATATGAAAGGATAGTGTGATCAGAGACATGCTCGGCTGGAATCGTTTTTTAAACGATAAATACATGTTGTCTGAGACTTGGCGGGACACTGGGCAGGTGAAGTAGAGTTGAGTAGGTCACATGTGACGTCAGTATATGAAGGGATAGTCCGAAATCGGTGTTTTCGGTGTTTTTAAAAGATAAAAAACATATATTTGAATGTGGGGTCTGTTTTTTGTGACGATAAGTGACACTGCAGTAGCGTACCGAGGAGGGGGGGGGGGGGCGGTAGGGGAGGGGAGGCGGGGGGTGGGGAGGGGAGGCGGGGGGTGGGGAGGTGGAGGGGGGAAGGGGGGGGGGGACATATGTTGGGGCGCCAAAATGGTTTGGAAAAATAAATTGATAGGTTGAGGTGGGTTCAAATCGAAAGTTTGAGTGGGGGGGGGGGCACATCAAAAGTTTGAGGGGGGGGGGTTCAAATCGAAAACTTTGTCCCCGGGCGCCGGGAAGGGTCGCTATGCCTCTGAGTGACAGACGTGATGTTTTTTGATGGATGACCCCCGAAACCCACAGTTATCCAACGGATGACGGGTATTCTAGTTCAATTTATTTCTTAGTTTTGTTTTTAATCGGAGAATAGTGTTGAAAAGATATTCTCGTAAAGTCAATCGATTTTACGTTTGGGTATGAATGGCGAATACTACACCAAAATTGTGTTCAGTTTTTCATTTTACGCGAAATCATTCTGCAAATCAAAGATTTAATTTTGTAATTCATCGGGAATGCTGTCAACATCAAAGGAAGAAGGGAATGGGTATTGTGTCAATGCAGATTCTTCTTTTTTCAGCTCAGAGAAATAGCGCTGCAGTTCGTTATCAAGAGATTCAAGATGCCCAGAAATTGCTTCTTTCAAAATTTTAATTATCTCACAATCAGATTCATCTACCACACTGCAGAGTTTCTCAAATTTACAATATTTCAAAGATTTTTTTCTTCGCCGATTTTGCAGCTTTGATAAAAATGCCCCGAGATTATCATGGAAAGTGATAATATTCGTTCATTTTCCCTGAAGTTTCAGGTTAAGCTTATATTGATGTTCGAATATATCTGCTAGGTATGATACTCTCTCCAACCACTCTATGTCGTTTTAAGTATACTAAAAGGTATTGTTTCCTTTGCACTTCTAAGAACAATTCGATTTCAGATTTCAATTCAAAAACACGATTCACAACAGCCAGCGTACTGTAGTGTAGAAATGCAGAACATCGTGATCTTTATTTATGTCTTTGCTCGGTTCTTTGAAGGCTCCAGATTTAACATAATTTACGACTTTTACTAGCAATGGAGTCTTGATGGCGAGGGCAGTGGTCGATCTAGCTAATTATTTTCTGTTTTCTCAAAGCCCGATTTTGACCTAAACATAGATGGCGCACCATACGTACAACCCCCCACAGCCGTTTCAACCGATTTTAATCATGCAGTTTCATAAAACGTATTTATTTTCTCTATGCTATCTTCACAAAATAGCAACTCATCTTTACTATCATCTGAATGAATATATACAAAGACCAGCAACTGCCAACACGAACTCATGTCTGTTGATTCATCAACTTGAAAAGCAAACAATGGTGAAAGTTTGATTTAAATAAAAAAAAATTGTTATTTAACATCTACGGACATGTCTGATATAAGCCGCTGAATAGTATTATTAGGCAGAGATATTTGTTGCATCTTTACTGCACTGGAATCCCAAAGAATTAAATTCACCATCTTCAACATGCAGCGTTTGATGAGATTTTCTCCTATAGTGTTTTTTTTTTTTGCTTGGCATTTTCTATCACGACTTCATTTGATGCTTGCACTAATGCTTTTTCCTTTGTGAAAAATTCCTGTTCGATCAAGTCTCTGACGTTTGCAGCTAGCTTCATGCCGACGAAAGAACTCCATATCTTTTTTGGTGTGTTCCGAATGACTCGTCTCAAATGACGTTTTGGAGATTGTATAAACTCGTGACTGAGAACAACTTTGTACAGTAGGCATGGCTTCTTCCCTATTCCATTTCTAGTGATGTTAGTAAAGCCGAATTTCAGATATTTTTAAAAAATATGTATGTTTTATTTCTCAATACTAAGGTTTAGTATACCAGTTGGCGACCCCCCAGAAAGGCCTTCGCGACCCCAATTGGTTCGCGACCCCTAGTTTGGGAACCCGTGGCTTAGGTTGACTTGCTTGTAGTTGTACACTAACAAGAATAAAATACAATATTTTAAACATATAAATGCAACACTTGTTCTGTCAGTTAAGTAAAGCACGAGTAACCAGGTGAATAAATGCTACAGCAGGTGCAAAACTACTATAAATTCAGACACCGCAATGCGGGAGGAAGGGGAGGGGGTGGGTGGCGGCGGGCACACCGTTAAGGGGGCGGAAATCCGACAAAAAAAACAACAGTCTTTTTTTTTTAACCGTGATAGATTATTTTGTAAAATAATATCAATAGATCTACCAAAGCGGTGACCGGCGATTGTTCTACGGGAACTAAGACATATTGTTATGCAGCAGAACAGCTTCATAGGCTTTTGTGTTTAAGTTAGGCAAACATTCAAACCACTTCCACGGCATATTTCTCTTCTATAAATTGTCTAATAGAGAAGCCCATAAAGCTCATATAAATAGTTTAGTACTAAGCAAATTAAAAAGCTTTTCTTCTCTTAATTTATTACAACATATGGCATACTAAACAATAACATGACAGTATAAAATGTTTCATTAAAAACGTTTTAATAACAAGATTTATTGTAATAATGCACTAAAAAGGAGAAAATAAATTATACACTTCTATTTAAATAACTTTAAAGAAAAGAGTGGGTCTCTTACTAAATATCAGTAAAGATACTAAATAGATACTAAAGTGACCCACGCTTTTCTTTATGGTTATTTAAATAGTAGTGTATAATTTATTTTCTCCTTTTTAGTGCATGATTACAGAAAAGCTTGTTATTAAAAAGTTTTTATGAAATTGTTCAAAGTACTTTACATGTTTTATTTACACTAGAGTTGCATGACTAAAAAGCATTGCGCACCTATTGAACGTGATGACGTGTGTCTAATAGTGCGGTATAGTTTGATGTGGCGGCTACAGGACATAAACATCTCTCCCAGATATCCCCTCCACGGACATTTCCCCCGCATTTACCACCGGAGCAATTACCCCCTGTCAATTACCCTCCTGTCACTTACCATCCTCCTGGGGAATTACCCCTCCCCGCTCAAGTTAATTCTAACTAGAATTTACTACCTTAATCCTAACCTTAAGAAAAAGACCAAAACCTAAGCATCCACCTTAGCTTAAAACGTAACACAAAACCAAAACCAACGCTAGACATATTTTAGTACACACACACACACACACACACACACATATATATATATATATATATATATATATATATATATATATATATATATATATATATATATATATATATATATATATATATATAATGGGGTTGGGGGTACTTTTTTGTAGTTCTGCAAATGCCTTGTAGTAAATTGAACGATCTAGCTATTTTGTCTTTTGCCTGTAATTTCCCACAAAGGTCAATAATTCGAAAAAGGAGTAAAGCAAGAGTGATCAGATCACTGATCTCCCTTAAACTTTCTCGCATATTCTAATATAACTTGCAGTCCGGCCCGCCTTAGAAGAAAAATATATTAATGTTTTTAAAAAAAATACTTACATTTTAAAAATATAATAGAACCGAGCTGAAAAAAATGCTCAACAATTGAACGCAATCATCGTGTATATAATAGAGCGTAAAATTAGTACTTACTAAAGAAAACATTACTTACTTTTTTGAGAAATTGGAAATAGTGTAAAGTATTACTTCCGTTTATCAGAAATCACTTACACCTTAACAGAATCAAAAGAATACGTACTTATACCTATATATATATATATATATATATATATATATATATATATATATATATATATATATATATATATATATATATATATATATATAACAGTTTGGTCTACCTGGCTGAAACGATACTTAAATTATCGGTATTTTGGAAATCAGAAAGAGATTAAAGTTTCTTTTCTGTTTATTGGATGTCCCTAAAATCTTATTGGTGATTCAGTAATAAAATATTATACTTATTTGTAAAACAGTCTTATTAACTAAAAAACTACTCAAGTTAGCACGTTCCCACATAAAAACAGTAAAACACCACTTCCGGTTACTGGAAAGTGTTCATAATTTTAATGGAATATGCACCTACAATGCGTAATCTCTAGCAGAAGTTGTTTCTACCTGTCTTGATCGATACTTAAGAAATTGACTTTTCAGAAACCGGAAGTAGAGTAAGTGCAAATTCCAGTTACTAGATATCGTTCAAAAGTTGATACAGAGCTAAAATTGGATATAAACTAAATTTCCTCATTATTACTGAAACGGTAATCAAGTTATCGATTTTACAGATACACAGACATATATACACAGACATAAAGACATACAGGCTAAGTTGCAAAGCTTAGGTTTTTCCAACTCAAGGCGTTGTAAACGTTGAGATAATGTAAAAATCTCGATTTCGATTATTTGTATACGAGAAAGTAAAAAAAAACTGGGAGCGATCTCCCTTAACCTTTATCGAATGTTCTTATATAACACATAGGGGGATAGCAACTGAAGATCTAGACATGATTTTTAATCAATTTTAATTACATAACTTTTTTAAAAAGCATAGAATCTCGTAGAAACAAAAATTGCGCACCAAGTGAATGGCAACAATATGGGTATAATAGTGCGGACTATTACTAGTACTTTACCAATTCATTTTAGTTTTTTGTGAAATCGCAAAAAGCGTTAATTACTAATTCCATCAAAGGAAATTACTCAAAATATGACAGAAGGCATAGAATTTTTTTTTCTTGTATGTTAAATTTCGTTCATCTATCTTAAACAGTAACAAAGTCTGAAAGAAACACTGTCTGGGGCGTTAACAACACACTCCATGTCTAAGTTTGTTCTTAAATTGTTCTTCGCGTATTTCGTTCCTGAAAACTTTTGTTCACACAGGTAGGTTGTTCCAAAATTTGAAAGGTAATTTGATACAAAAGTTTTAATATTAGGAAAGTCTTCTTTGTGCAAATACTTATAAAAAAAAAACACCAGTCCTTCATTGAAGTTGTCCTATAGGTCATTTGCTTGCAACTCAATTACCTCCATCTGCAGTTCATCTGGACAAATTGGCTACATCTGCTTCAAATGGGTTTTGAAACAATCTTACTTCTTCTGCCTTTGAATCTAAGGCTGAAACTGCAACTGGAGGTCTTTTATGATCTCGCATGCAAATGAAGACCTTGCACTGCTAAAAATGCATTAAGTTGTTGGTATGTACTTGTTCAAAAAACATGACAAGTTTGGATCTGAAGGCCTTTAGGTGGATGCATAGGTGAGAAACTCAATTTTCCTTTTTTTTAGTTTTAGTTTCAGAAAATTTAAATAACTAGTTATGTCTTCAGCAAAGGCCGATTTTCATACAAAATGTTCATCGGACATTTATGGCAGTGGTTTGCCTTTACTTTCCAGGAAGTCCTTTCTAAAATACTCTGCTCAATCTTAATGCTGTGTAATGAGTTAAATCTTGCGATTTTGGGCCTGTATCTCTCAACATGTCACTAAACTCTATACGGTTGAGCCCATGTGACCTTATGAAACTTACCATTTCACCACAGGATTCAGTACACTGCAAGTGTCAACATATTTAGCACACAAACTTTGCAGGTGAATAATACAATGCAGGAATATTGGTTGTAGAACGTTTTTCTCAATACACATCTGCTTCACTTGTCCAACCAAGCCTTTCTTTATGCCACTCATGTTCTTTCCTCCATCAGTCATGCAACTGAGGTTATTCCAGTTCAAGTTATAATCAGCAGGTTTTTTTTCATCTGAATAAATATATCCTCTCCGGCAACAGTGCCATTTATGCTATGTAGGGAAGCCAGCTCTTGTGTTATATTCATGTCTGTATACACACCTCTAATGAACGCAAGCAGTTGAGAGGTTGAACAGCTGTCCAGTTAATCATCCATTGCAATCAAAATAGCGAAACGTGCTTGCATTTTTCGATATTTCATTTACAGTGTTTTCACCAAAGTCTGCTACACGGCGGGCAATGGTATTTACAACCAAAGCTACTTTTTCAAATTGTTTTGAGTTTTCTGGGGAAAGTTACCCAGCCTGCTCCAACAAACGTTTAGCAAAAAATGTTTTGCAATGTAGTGATCTGTTGGAAAACATAATACACTACTGTGTTAATTCGGCGGCTGATCTTAGCATATTTATTTTTCCGTAGACATAAAGATCTCCACAAGCCGTTTGAGAAGGCCTCGCGGGCCGTAGTTTGGAGACCCCTGGTCTAGACTAAAACTACTTGTATCATTATGATACCACAATAGATCCATTTTGATATCATGACACAATATTAATGGTATTCATAATTTTTATGCTAGATATCGTGTCATCTGAGACTTTATGGACAAGAAATTTGGTGTCCTGAATTAGTTACCATTAGATGGTGACATAACTCATGCAGTGAGCTGGTCTTACAAATTTACTAAACTGTTTCAGATTCTGAATATCTGCTTCTTAAAGAAGTGGTCTAAGCTCTCAGTCTGCCAGAGCTTCAGATAAACATTTGACCTGTGATAACTCTGCAGCTGATACATTGTCGACCGTTATACCTCATCCCACCAAGAACAAGTTTTGTTCCCATGAATTTATACATTAACCAAACAGCATTATTTCAAGAGAGTAAAGCCTACATAGTTCTAATCATTTATTTTTTGGGTGGGGGCTGTACTGTTAGTTTGGATACCATTGTTTGCCACAAATAAATCTCTATTGGCATGGACATGGAAGATCACGGCTAGCAATTGTTCAACAATTTCAGTTCGTAACACAATATATCTAGTACTTTTTTTAGCTTTTAAGTACACAAAATCGGGGATGTGACGCCAATCACCTCATCAGATATTTCTTACGACTTACGCGGGAGGACTCAAAAGCTAAAGGCCTGGTCTTAATAAGAACCGAAGTAATTTATAAATCTGTTTTATATTTAAAACATAGCTTGGTGCATAGAAATGATAGAGAGCAGTATAAAATTTAAGAGTGGTGACAAATTAATTTTGGTAATTTCTGGTTACCACTTTATGTAAGCGTTTGTGTTTAACTGGCATATTCTTTGCTTCTGTTGAAATTCTTCTGCGCTGTATTGATAACATTTGTAAACAGAGAGGAGACAATCATAAGTTTATCTCTAAGCTAGCTCAGACAGCCGAGTGACAAACTCTATATATAAGCCAGTAACTAAAACTTAGTAATCAAACACCCCAATAAACCCCGTGAAGTCGTGGACTGCTCTCAAAAGACACCCACAACAAAACAGCGAGATATTCAACTGTTATCAATAAAATGTTGGAAACATATTGAGAATGAAGTAGAATAAAAACCTTTAATAATTACTCTCAAGGTAAGGTTAAGTTATTTTTGCTTTTAATTAATTATTTTTTTGGTAGAATAAATGGATGGACATGTAAAATCATCATCATGCATCAAAAGACTTGTGATCTCATCATTAAGCAGGCTGTATTAGAGCAATCATTCACGAAAGTCCTTAATATTTACCTACGAATATCTATTAATTGTGTCAGCTATCCAAGGAGCGTAACTTGGCACAGATACATAAAATTGCATAGCCTTTTCGTCCATGGATATTGAATGGGCGACAGTACCAAGCAGGTAGTAACGTCCATTCTTTAAGCAGCTCACGGGTCCGCCAGAGTCTCCAATGTAAGATGCCGCGTACTTTCCATTGGCTGACTCAACACTTTCCACGCAGAAATAACGGCCTACACGATAACCTTTGCCTGTATATGAGTGCCCAGCTTGGCACATGTCATGGTTTATTATTCTGATGCGCAACTGCTGAAGAATGTCCGGAGTTGCACTGCCACTAAATGACGTGTCACCCCAACCTGTGACAAAACAAGGCGAGGCGTCCCAAACGTTGCCCTCTGGAAAACAGATCGGCTGCACGGAGTCTGAAAACGTTAACGGTGAAGAAAGCTTGTAAAGCGCCAGATCAATACCTGCATCAGGAGCGCTAAAACGTGTTTTGGTCTTTGTCCTATTTGCCCTTTGGCGACTGTTGCTTCCATAGTAGACATCATTGACTTGATCTCGACCACAGTGGCTAGCTGTAATTATCCATTCACGATGTATGATAGATCCTCCACAGATTCCTAAACTCGAACGAAACCAAATCTGCCAGGGCCAGGCATTCACTGGAGCATCTTTGCCGTTGACGATCTGCTTCGATTGGTCGTTTTTAGACACGCCACAATCGCCTTGTTTGAATAATGGCGGCGATGGTAAGTTCTTGTTTAGAGGTATTTTTGGGTATTTAATGTCATATTCTTGCTCGTATTTCTCTAATGGCAATTGATTAATTGCGCAATATTCCGCTATGGTGGACTCAACACAAAGTAATACAAGTGCCTGTTAAGGAAAAAATAAAACCACATGAAGACATGGACATATTTGATGAAATTAAACATGCAAATTCACATATGGAAAGTCATGAAGATGAGAGAAATGATTCCAGACAATTAAAATTGTTCTTGGCGCTGAAAAGACTATATTGGTTCGAAGTCACTGAATAGACCTATTAGTTTAATGATAACTAAACGTTTGTATATTAGACTAATTGCTGAACCACTTTTTTAAAAGCTTCACTCCACTGTCTCTTGTCTATACTAGCTTTATTTAACGATGCACATATTACACGTAATAAAATACACTTAAACGGCACCTCTGCCAACTAAACTCTAAACAACGTCATTGAAACACCGAAGTAATGCTAAATCACGTCACTATAATACCGACGAAGGGCGAAATATCGTTATAACAATACCACATTCAAAGATAATTTCACAAAACGACTTGATTATAGAATTTCGCTTCAAGATTAGATCTGTCTCCAGCTCTCCAGCTTCCTCTGCTTCCATGATCGAACTCGGGACTTACATGTTTAGCAATCACGGGCTTTACCGACCTGACCACGCCGACACCTAATTTATTAATATTTCTTTACAAATTTGTAGCTGTATCTTATTTTATACATCAACATTTGCTCTAAAACTGATATAACAGTAAACATAAAATGGAACGTGTTAACAAGAATATTATTTGTGGGCTTTAAAGACAATTTTTTTTTCTTTCAAAGTGCAATCGCTTGATTCCTAAAAACACATTCATCTCACACATTACATCTTTATCCTAAATGAAAATATTATGAAAACAAAATTTACCCAAAAAAGTTCTTTCATTTCTTTCAATCATAACAGGCTGACTTTACTATGCCGCATCTGATCATCTTGTTTGCTGACATTCCTGTTTCACTAATATCCTGTTTAACAATGGAAATATGAAAGGAAATGTATAAACATATTCTGCAATTTTTGTGACATTTCAGTATAACGGTTGTTTCTTGATAATATACGAAATTATATATAAATATATGTACCGTTTTGTGCGGCAAAGCTGGGTAAGGTAAGGTAAGGTAAGGTAAGGTAAGGTAAGGTAAGGTAAGGTAAGGTAAGGTAAGGTAAGGTAAGGTAAGGTAAGGTAAGGTAAGGTAAGGTAAGGTAAGGTAAGGTAAGGTAAGGTAAGGTAAGGTAAGGTAAGGTAAGGTAAGGTAAGGTAAGGTAAGGTAAGGTAAGGTAAGGTAAGGTAAGGTAAGGTAAGGTAAGGTAAGGTAAGGTAAGGTAAGGTAAGGTAAGGTAAGGTAAGGTAAGGTAAGGTAAGGTAAGGTAAGGTAAGGTAAGGTAAGGTAAGGTAAGGTAAGGTAAGGTAAGGTGAGGTGAGGTGAGGTGAGGTAAGGTAAGGTAGGCAAGGCAAGGCAAGGCAAGGCAAGGCAAGGCAAGGCAAGGCAAGGCAAGGCAAGGCAAGGCAAGGCAAGGCAAGGCAAGGCAAGGTAAGGTAAGGTAAGGTAAGGCAAGGTAAGGTAAGGCAAGGCAAGGCAAGGCAAGGCAAGGTAAGGTATGGAAAACGTTCAATTTTGGTTAAAATAGGTTACGTTTAGTTCAGGATTAGAATGTTATATATGTGTGTTCATGTCAACTCAGGTAAGGGACGCTACGTTAAGGTGAAGTAAATCTGGTTAATTAGAATAGGTTACGTTTATTAGATCAATTTACGTTTTGTTTCGTATCATTTTGCATCTTTTTGTTACGTTACGTTACGTTACGTTACGTTACGTTACGTTACGTTACGTTACGTTACGTTACGTTACGTTACGTTACGTTACGTTACGTTACGTTACGTTACGTTACGTTACGTTACGTTACGTTACGTTACGTTACGTTACGTTACGTTACGTTACGTTACGTTACGTTACGTTACGTTACGTTACGTTACGTTACGTTACGTTACGTTACGTTACGTTACGTTACGTTACGTTACGTTACGTTACGTTACGTTACGTTACGTTACGTTACGTTAAAAATAAAAGTGGCATCTACATCATATAGATTTAGATGTCTACATCCAGATTAATTTTTGATCTAGATCTAGAATCTAAGTGTAAAATTATATTGTTTTTTATCTACTGAAGTCGATAGAAAGTTTCTAAGCTAGAGAACATATTTATTGTGATAAAATAAAAATAAAAACTTTCTGTTTATACTATGTAGATCCACAATGAAATTAACGCCTAACCTCTTACAATGGGCTTAAAATTTTTCGTTTTGTAAAAATCCAAATGAAAACATCACCTTACACTAATGGGTACAATTTAAAGTCAACAAAATTTTCTTTTAAATTTGATAGTGCTAAATGGTGCACATTCGATTAAAAAAAGGCGTATCTGGTGAGAATTTTTTAAGAGGATATGCGTTGCAAAAAGTAAAAAAAAAAAATAATAAAAAACCTTTTAATAACAACCTTTTATGTTACAATGCACTAAAAGAAAATATTTTTTTGTTAAACATATAATAACGCACTACTCTTCAAATAACTATAAAGAAAAGCGTGGGTCACTTTATTATCCATTAGATAACTTTTCTTTATAGTTATTTAAAGAGTATTGTGTTATTAACTGTTTAACGAAAATAATTTGTTTTCTACTTTTTACTGCATTATTACATAAAAGCTAGTTATTAAGAACTGAACTCATTTTAAATTTGACTTAATTGGATGCCTAATTAATTTTTATGGATTAATTAAAATTTTGTCTAAATAACTAAAACTATTGCGCACCTAATGAACTTGATAACGGCGCGTATAATAGTGCAGAATAGTTGGAAAAGACTATCTACTAATTTGGAAAAAAAAATAATGATTCCATAAAAAATTAATTAGGTATCCTTAAATGGCGTCACATTTGTAGGGGGAAGTTCCGCAATTTTGTGACGGTGTGTGGTGAGGGGGAGGGGGGGGGGGTGTTCGGATAGAGTGACGTCACACTTTTGCATTATAAAAAAGTAATGCTAGAAAACAATTTTTCGCCGTTATAAATTGAAATATAAATTGATTAAAACACTCTATGTTGACAGAGTCCAGACAAGATTTGAGAAAAATATTGCTGCTTTAAGAAAAATTCAACTGCAGTTTTGAGGGGGTTGTGGGCTTTGTGTAACGATGTGCGACGGGGGGGGGGGAGGGGAGGTAAAAATCGTCCAATAAAGCGTCTCGTCATTTATTGATGCCTTCTTAGCATATCCAGAATATAAGAATTATTATTACACGTAAAGGATTTAATCAACACTCAGCTACTACTTTATGTATCCAACAAAAAAAAAGCTCTACATAACAGGCTCTAACTAAATAGTGCCTACGTGATTTGAGAGATCAACCACTGACAAAAAATTCCTACTCAAAACAGCACTCTCTAAATATTCTCAATAGACACTTCCAAAGTTTAAGTAATTAAAAATGGATTAAAAATATTATCTATATCTCGAGTTGCCATCCCCCGCAGTGTTATATAAGAATTTCCGATAAAGTTTAGGGGAGATCACTCCCGGTTTATTTATTACTTAAACTTTTTTAAAAACAGAATAGAATCTCGTAGAAAAAAGAATTGCGCACCAAGCTAACGACAAACAATATGTGTATAATAGTGCGGAATATTATTAATACTTTAAAAATTCACATGCATTTTTTGAGAAATCGGAAATAGCGTAAATTACTACTTCCGGAAAAATGAATTTACTCAAAGTTCAACAAAAGGCAGAGAATTAGATATTATATACTTACATGTGAAATTTCATTTATCTATCAAAAATAGAAATCAAGTTATAGGCTTTTGAAAAATTGAAAGTAGAATAAGTTCCACTTCCGTTTACCGGAAGTCGCTGAAAAGTTTAAACAGAACTACAAATTTGATATAATACTATATATGAAATTTCATTAACCTAGCTGTAACGATACTCAAGTTATCATGTTCACAGACACAGTTACACACACACACACACACACACACAAACACATACACACAGAGAGACATACGGACAAGACTGCAAAACTATGTTTTTCCCTACTCAGGGAGGTGTAAATTTCCGAGATAATGGAAATTAATATTTTAAAATATATGAGAAATACAGCTTTCTAACGATGCCAAATACAATTTGTAAAAAATCACGATTTTTTTTTGCACTGTTACAATAATTCCTCTATATTTCGTATAGAGGAAGTAAAAAGTAGTAGGCTTTTTAGTATTAAAAACCTGCGAACTGAGAAAAACAGCAAATTGTAACGAAAATACCATATCTTTGTAAACTGCAAAGCCGATTGTAAGCTTTGGGTGTTTCCGAGGTGATGGAAATTAAGATTATCAAATATATTAGATATCCAGCTTTCCAACTATGCCACATACAATATGATGACGGTTATAAAACTTTTCTTAGGGAGCTTGTAAGATTTGGAAAAATTGATTATTTTTAATTGACAGGGTTATAAAAATGATATTTTAAACACACACATTTATTTTTTCTCATTAAAGTTATTATTTTCTTAATACAAAAATGGACAAAGTATGCAAAAGTGCAAGAAAACCCATAATGACGAATAACTAGAAATGTGGTGGTTTTTTTTCGGATCATATCCCCTTAAACAAATAAAGTTTACAATTGTTTGTTTTTTTTCAATCAATAATGAACGACGTTTCAAGTACCACACCATACTCTAGGTCAGGGGTTCCCAGCCTTTTTTTACTCTAGAGCACATCCTAAAATATCGGTAGGGTGGCGGGCACCACCTATTTTAAATCGACAAACTCCTTCCAGAGGCGTAGCGACCCTTCCCGTCACCCGGGGACAAAACTTTCGATTTGCACCCCCCCCCCCCCCCAAACTTTTGATTTCCATCCCCTTCAACCTTTCGATAATGTTTATGAAAAAAATTCTGTCTCTGTCGAATAGTGAGAGGCGGGCACATACGAATCGTTCGGGCACGGGGTTGGGAACCCCTGCTCTAGGTCGAGCGTGGATACAAATGCCCCACTGTTGTATAATGTAATATGTGCACAGGTCTAACGTTAAACTAATGCAGGCCTTCGCCATGCGAGAACTAGTGGCATGCATGAATCATAAAGTTACTCATAAGCTCCCTGTGTGTTACATGCCCCCCGCCCCCATCCTCACTTCAGGTGCCCCACATGACCTCGACAACATCTGGGTATGTTTCAACCGATCCTGTCAACACGATTAGCGTATTGACTCAACACTACGCGAGTAAGGGCGCGTGAACTTAGTCATTCTAGTTAATCCTTAGGGTTAGGACCTACAGCTTAGTTATTTTGGTTAATCCATAGGGTTAGGACCTATAGCTTAGTCATTTTAGTTAATCCTTAGAGTTAGGACCTACAGCTTAGTCATTTTAGTTAATCCTTAGGGTTAGGACCTATAGCTTAGTCATTTTAGTTAATCCTTAGAGTTAGGACCTATAGCTTAGTTATTTTGGTTAATCCTTAGGGTTAGGACCTATAGCTTAGTCATTTTAGTTAATCCTTAGAGTTAGGACCTATAGCTTTAAAAAGATTTAAAACTCACGTTTGAGGGTAATTCCCCTGTAGTGTTACCCTTAATGCAGCGAGTTAATTACCCTGTATTGCAGCCCTTAATTCAGCGAGTTAAGTCCCCTGTATTGTTACCCTTAATGCAGCTAGTTAATTCCTCTGTATTGTAACCTGTGATGCAGCGAGTTAAGTCCCCTGTATTGTTTTTAGTACGGCGAGGCTTATCCCTCTTTACTGTAGCCTTTAATGCAGCGAGTTAATTACCCTGTATTGTTACCCTTAATGCAGCTAGTTAATTCCTCTGTATTGTAACCTGTGATGCAGCGAGTTAAGTCCCCTGTATTGTCTTTAGTACGGCGAGGCTTATCCCTCTTTACTGTAGCCTTTAATGTAGCGAGATAATTCCGCTGTTTTGTAAACTTTAATGCAGCGAGTTAATTCCCCTGTGTTGTCTTCTATGCGGCGAGGCTTATTCCTCTTTACTGTAGCCTTTAATGTAGCGAAGCTAATTTTTTTTTTCTGTATTGAAAGATTTAACAAGGCTAATCACTACGCTTGTATCATCATTTACGGCGAGGCTAATACCACTAGGCAAAAAAAAAAAAAAACTTTAAAAAAAAAATAAAACGTCATTGAAAACACAAATTGGCAACTAACCCAGGTAGAAAACGAACTCAAAAACACATTACATTTTAAAAACAAATCGAAAGTTACAACATCTTAATTGTGTTTACTGTAAAGAAAAATTACAATTTTGTAACCTCAACTACAGCGCAGTTATTTCCCCCCTGATCGAACAAACCGATCAAAAACAACTGGAAAAAAAACCCAGCTTGATTGAAAAGGCACATTTGTAACAATTGTAAACGTAGTTTTGAAGTTTGAATCGTTAATGTTGCTGCTTATTCGATGGAACGGCAACATCTGTGGACCACGAAGCTAATGTAAACGGCTATAGAGGGCCGCAGATGTGACCAGTTTTCTTTCTGTTCTCTGTACGCCTCGGTGTAAGTTTGGTCATAGGTATTTCCATGTTAATTATTCAGTGTGTGGACAGGAGAGTTATATTTGTAACTTTAGAGAAGTGGAATGTGTAGTTTTGAGAGGACGCTTCAGTTGACTGTGCTCCGACGGAAAGAATATTTGTTGATTACAGGACTACCTAAAGGAGAAAACGATATTTGACGTAAGTGATGAATTCCAAATACGTAAATACAGTTCGCACGGTTCTTATATATATTTTTTTTAAAAATCAAGAATGTAAACCTACAAGTATTATTCATAATAGATTCAAATTTTAGCTTAACTTCACATTTAATAATTTAATTTAATTTAAATCAGTCAAAAATGTCCAATTTAAGGAAATAATTTTGGCAATGACTGATCATGCCACACATCAATTTTGCCAGGATTTTAAACATTTAAATATAAAAAAATCTAATTTGATCAATACGCTTTGAATTACCGCGGGTTTTACCCAGTAAAAAATATTAAGAGAAAAAAAAACACAATCAACAGCACTACAATTCATAGTTACATTGAAATATTCACGAGCTAGGTAACTTAGCCAACAAATCCACACAAGGATACATAATAGCCTTCGTTAATTCTAATAGTCCAGTCTAAATCTAAAAGTAGTATAGGAATATGTTCCAATATATATATATATATATATATATATATATATATATATATATATATATATATATATATATATAATATTAGTTCGGATCGGTTATTTCACAATTCGTAGATCTACAGTTTGTTGTAGAAAACAGACATGAATTAGTAAGCCATTGAAATCATAGCAAAAAGTATTTTGAGATCGATTGGTCGCGCGAAGTTTTATGTTATGGATGTGCTCATTGTAAAAATGGTTTGCTATAAACACGGACGCGGCATTGACCATCAGTTCCAGTTTGTTATAAACACGCACGCGGGCATTGACCATCAGTTCTAGTTTGTTATAAACACGGACGCGGCATTGACCATCAGTTCCAGTTTGTTATAAACACGGACGCGGCATTGACCATCAGTTCCAGTTTGTTATAAACACGGACGCGGCATTGACCATCAGTTCCAGTTTGTTATAAACACGGACGCGGCATTGACCATCAGTTCCAGTTTGTTATAAACACGGACGCGGCATTGACCATCAGTTCCAGTTTGTTATAAACACGGACGCGGCATTGACCATCAGTTCCAGTTTGTTATAAACACGGACGCGGCATTGACCATCAGTTCCAGTTTGTTATAAACACGGACGCGGCATTGACCATCAGTTCCAGTTTGTTATAAACACGGACGCGGCATTGACCATCAGTTCCAGTTTGTTATAAACACGGACGCGGCATTGACCATCAGTTCCAGTTTGTTATAAACACGCACGCGGGCATTGACCATCAGTTCTAGTTTGTCGTGCGTACATAGCACGGGAACCAGATTGTGCCGAGTGACTCTGGCAGTGTGTTAAATACTGTGACCAAAATACTGTTTTTTTCGTTCTATTTTTCAGCTTAAAATACTCGCCTACTTCACTGAGCCTATTATTTAACACGAGCTGTCCCACGACGTAGCATACGCCGCTATTTAGTTCCTTTTTTTCACTCATTCAAAATGTGGGAATTCAACACAGCCAATGCTGTGACTGAAAATATTTTGCTTTAAAACACTATCAGTAGCTCGTGAAGGACGAATATCCTCACCCTCACTTTCCACTCCTCTCCCTCCCCCTCCCCCTGCCTTCGTAAAAGCAGCAGTCTGTGACGACAGTTTACCGACGACAATGAAAAGAGCAAGCAGAACATGTTATTACCTCCCCTTAATTTCAAATAGTAAATTATCTGCCCCTAATAGCAGTCACTACGATTGTAAACAGCTCACCAGACTGTTGGTAGTGATATGGTCTGTTGAGCTTACGTCTTGGTGGTGTTTCTCATGGTCCCCACGTAGAGAATTATTATTTAACATTTGTTATCGCCATACAATCTCTTTCACTAATCTCTCAAAGGCCTTCAGTAGATAACATAAAGTTACAACCACAGTAAAGACTTTAAAAAAACACAGAACACAATGTCAAACTTTTGCCTCGCTGTGTATCGATCGTAGAGCCCGTGTTGTGTGTCAACACAGTCAGCTCAGCAAACGTGTGACGCATGGACCCCTGCGTTCAACTACTCCCGACAGTGACTCGGTAAACGTGTGGACAAAGACCCCTGCGTTCAACTGCTCCCGACCGTGACTCGGTAAACGTGTGACGCATGGACCCCTACGTTCAACTGCTCCCGACCGTGACTCGGTAAACGTGTGACGCATGGACCCCTGCGTTCAACTGCTCCCGACAGTGACTCGGTAAACGTGTGGACAAAGACCCCTGCGTTCAACTGCTCCCGACAGTGACTCGGTAAACGTGTGACGCAAAGACCCCTACGTTCAACTGCTCCCGACCGTGACTCGGTAAACGTGTGACGCATGGACCCCTACGTTCAACTGCTCCCGACCGTGACTCGGTAAACGTGTGACGCATGGACCCCTACGTTCAACTGCTCCCGACCCTGACCAGGTCACACTCACCCGGAAACAGACATAAATTATGAGGCAGTGTAGTGAGTTTTTAGGATTCATTTTTTAAAAATATGTTACTTTATATAATAAACCGGGAGTGATCTCACCTATACTTTCTCGAATATTCTTATATAACACTACGGAGGATGTCAACTCGGGATATAGACATGATTTTTAATCCATTTTTAAATACTTAAACTTTTTAAAATAGAATCGAATCTCGTAGAAAAAAGAATTGCGCACCTAGTGAACGGCAAACAATATGTGTATAATAGTGCGAATTATTATTAGTACTTTATAAATTGACATTCGTTTTGTTTTAGAAATCGGGAAATAGCGTAAATTACTACTTCCGGTCAACGGAAATTACTCAAAATTTGTCAGAAGGCAGAGAATTAGATCGTTTACTTACATGTGATATTTCGGTTATCTATCTGAAACAGTAATCAAGTTACATGATTTTGAAAGACCAAAAGTAGAATAAGTTCCACTTCCGGATACCGGAAATCACTAAAAAGTTGATATAGAGCTACTTGTATATAATACTTGTATATGAAATTTCATTAATCTAGCATGCTTGTCCTTTAAAGCTCGCTTTTTCTAAATTTCCGGGCAGGGGAGGGGGAACACTGGTCGAAGTATAGGCTATGTATTTTCATTTATAAATTATTTATTTTCTCTACTTCTCCCGGATGGGGTGGGGGGGGGGGGGGGCTGGTTGATGTGCTTCGAAGAAAACGCGCTCATCCTGATATGTAGACTTTGCCTTTACATGATTTAAAATGTAAAATTTGTCTTTACATAATTTAAAATGTAAAATTTGTCTTTACTTGACTAACGATGTAAAATCTATCCTTACTTTTAATGAAAAATGTAAAATGGGTCTTTTTATAATCAAAGATGTAGAATGTGTCTTTGCTTAGACGCAGATTAAAAAGTGTCTTTACATAATTAAAGATGTAAAATGTGTCTGTACATCATTATAGGTGTAAAATGTGTCTTTGCATAATTAAAGATGTAAAATACTTGTCTTCACATAATTAAAGATGTGAAATGTGTTTTTACATAATTAAAAATGTCAGCTACGTGTCTTCATACCAGTTTGAATGTAAAATGTCTCGGCGAGCCTGTATGAATTTTAAAAAGTATGAAATGGTATAAGATTATTTCTGTACGTTATCTGCACATTATCTGTGGCTTAACGTAAAACATTTTGATCATTATGTAAACGTGGCCATACACTTCACTCAACTTTTAATCAATCAATCAATAACAGTAAACCACGGTTATCAGTATAACAAGTTTCTTCTCCAACCTTTTTTTTTAAGAAGTAAGACCTTTTTACATATTATATGAATGAGTGTGGGTACAGTGCATGGTGGATGTATGTAGAATGGGTGGAGGGAGAATGTGAAATGTTTATTATGTCAAGAATTGTCATCATTTCTCGCTCGTGGCCGAGACACTTGGGGCAGATTAATTAGAGTTAACGAGCCGGCCCGCGGCATAACATACGCCGCTATTTAGTTGTTGTTTTTTCTACTTTTCAGTAATTCATAATTTGTGAATTCGACAGTACCAACGCTGCCACTGAAAATATTTCTTTAAAACACTATAAGTAGCTCGTTAAGGACCATAACCACCTTCCTTTCCCCCCCCCCCCCCCTACGTTTAAAATCGTTTTAAACAAAATTATCTGCCCCTTATAGTCGTCACTAAACTCGGCTCTGCTTGTAAACATTTAGAGTGAACACAGCTCACTAAGACCATGTAGGGGTGGGGTGGTAGGGAGCGCGTTTACAGCTTGTTTTCTAGCGTCTCCCAGAAGAGAATTATATATATAGATATGTTTCTTAGTCCCTTGCATTTGCTCAACATTCTCCCTAACATCAGTTTGGTGCCCATCAGAGCTGGTTGGGCACATGGACATTGTACTGACTTGAACCCGGATTCGAACTCGTGACTTGCGGGTTGGCGGTCTAACTCTCTACAGCTAGGCCACGCCGTCCCATATGTAATGATTATTCTTACTAAAAACCTGTATGAGCGACCAACATTTTTCTATAGTTTTTTAAATAGTGTTGAATAATTATGTTTATAAAGAAAGTCGCTTTATTTATTTCTTCAAAAGTTTTAACGACTTTATTAAATTTGAATGTAAAACTCTACGAAAACTCAAATGATTCTACGATTTTAACGACTTTGCATTAATTGGGCTTAGCTGCCTATATTCAGTACATTTTGGTTATATTGTATCGAAATAGTTTGGTTTCAAACAAAGAGTAATACATCATTTAGTAACTTAGTTCATTTATCTGAAATATTTGAAACATTGCCATTCCACTGTGAGCATTACAGGTAAAACGCGTGCTGTGTTATTTTGTTTATTTAGTATTAAACCGTCTAATACAAAATAAACAAAATAAAAATATGTGCTGTGTTATTTTATTTGTTTTGTATTAGACGATAACATTAGTTATTTGTGCTGAAAATGGTTGATTTTTGTGTAAGGAATGAAAGAGAACTGACTCTGTTGTATTCCTTAACGCACTGTATTTTTAATCAAAAGTTGACAATAACTATAACTTTTAAATTGACTTTTGTTGACAATAACTATAACTTTTCAATTGACTTTTGTTGACAGTAACTATAACTTTTCAATTGACTTTTTTGACAGTAACTATAACTTTTCAATTGACTTTTGTTGACAGTTACTATAACTTTTCAATTGACTTTTGTTGACAGTAACTATAACTTTTCAATTGACTTTTGTTGACAGTAACTATAACTTTTCAATTGACTTTTGTTGACAGTAACTATAACTTTTCAATTGACTTTTGTTGACAGTAACTATAACTTTTCAATTGACTTTTGTTGACAGTAACTATAACTTTTCAATTGACTTTTGTTGACAGTAACTATAACTTTTCAATTGACTTTTGTTGACAGTAACTATAACTTTTCAATTGACTTTTGTTGACAGTAACTATAACTTTTCAATTGACTTTTGTTGACAGTAACTATAACTTTTCAATTGACTTTTGTTGACAGTAACTATAACTTTTCAATTGACTTTTGTTGACAGTAACTATAACTTTTCAATTGACTTTTGTTGACAGTAACTATAACTTTTCAATTGACTTTTGTTGACAGTAACTATAACTTTTCAATTGACTTTTGTTGACAGTAACTATAACTTTTCAATTGACTTTTGTTGACAGTAACTATAACTTTTCAATTGACTTTTGTTGACAGTAACTATAACTTTTCAATTGACTTTTGTTAACAGTAACTATAACATTTCAATTGACTTTTGTTGACAGTAACTATAACTTTTCAATTGACTTTTGTTGACAGTAACTATAACTTTTCAAACGACTTTTGATAAGACTAACTAAAACTTTAAAATTGACTTTTATTTAGACTATTTATTTATATTTTTTCAAATAACGTTTGTTTACACTATAACTTTTCAAAAACCACTTGCAAACAGCTAACACATGATGACAAAGAGCTGGAAACTTTTGGTCGTCTGCGTGTGTGCGTGTCTGGCGTTCCTGGCGGGAAGAGCGCGTGCAGACTACGAATTCTGCCGAGACGACAACCAGAACTATGTGGCCTGTCAGCCGGACATGTTCGACGTCATTTCAGACAGGGTCAAGGTCACTGTGGACCCCCCGACTGCAACCTGTGGCACCCCCGCCTCGACTTTCAGACGTCTTGGTGCTAGGGTAAGGATAGGCAGTGGCGTACGCAGAGGGGAAGGGGGAGCGCTCCCCCTGGGCCATTAGCCACAAAGTAGCGTCTTTTAAAAATCTTATTTAACTAACAATTTTAAGCAGTAAGAAATTAATTTAAATTTCGATTTAAAACCCTTCATGCAGCATTTAGACATTTAATACCTAGTGTTTCTTCAAGACTTTTTTCTCCGGTTGGGCACTTGAATTTTTCGGGGAGGGGGGGGGGACTAAAATTTCCGGGGGGAGAGACGCTGTTAAAAGTATATATTTTCTATATAAATTTTATTTCGTTCGGGGGGGGGGGGCGGTAGACTTTCTTCTCCCCGAAGAGATGCCTAGAAGAAACTCTGTTAATACTTCAGAATAAATTAGAATAATTTTTTCATAAAGAAACTTACGTAACGTGGCCCAAAAACTAATACCTATAAAATATAAATACTGTTGGTTTCCATGGATACAGACCCCGGCGACGGAGCGGTGTGACGGTGCCAGCCCTACTCTGAGGCACCCACCGGAGTACATCGTGGACGACAACATCACCAGCTGGTGGCAGAGTATTGGTGAGCCGCCCGGCACGGTGAACCATGGTGAGCAGTTGTTGCACTTCCTGCTGTACTTCTTGTTGGGTTTTGTGCCTAGTCTTGGGGGGGGGGGGGGGGGTTATGTGGCGGCTAGGGTCAGGGTTAAGTCTGTGTTAAGTATCGTTATCTGTGTTCTTATTTTTTTGTCACCATTTTAATAAGATAAAAGTCCTAAATGCTTTTATTTTTCTTAAAATTGGTGTTCGAAATAGACTCGTAAAAAAAATTCTGGAAAAAGTATATCTGCATTTATTCGTAAGAATTCACATTATTAAAAATATATTAATAGCATAATACCAGTTTTTAAAGTATTAAAAAAGTAATTTGCACCAAGGGAAGGGGGGGAGGGGGCATTAGGAGGTCGATAAATCCCGGGGATAATATTTTTACAAAAAGATACAATTAGTCCTGGTTATATGAGTGACATGGATCCCGGATATTTTCAATTAAGCCTTAATAGGGCTGGTAAGTAGGTCACCAACCAGTTCTATGGCTCATCCAGGTTTTATGGAGCCGTAGAACTGGTCGGTGACCTACTTACCAGCCCTATTGAGGGCCTGCGCTCAAATATCTCCTCTGCTTAAAGGACGCAATATCATTAAAGCTATAGATCTGTCCTTATATTCCGTGGCGCAGTTGCCTCTGAAGTCTAGAATCGTAATGGTCTGAAAATCACGTGTTCAAAACCATACGAGGGGAGTAGAGACAAATAATTAAGTTTTTTTAATAGAAGTATTAGAAGGCAGTCTGCTAGAAGTAGAATCTAATTTATAAAGAGAGGTTGAATCGATACGTTGAGCTCAATGTGATCCAAATAACTAGACAAGGCATAGTGGGTGATAGATCTAGGTGTTAATTTTAATACTATTTTGTAGTTGTATTCAGGTATGAACTTATATAAAACATGACTCGTAGCTGTGACTTTTTTAATTGTTAGTTTTTCAAATATAAGCAAATGAGGAGATCCCAGCACACATACTTTCCTTACCGACGCAGCATATATATCTAAATACAATTCTATATAGATTTAGTATTGGCATTTAAAAATAAAGACTGAATGTTACCCGAAGCAAAAAAAAAACCTCTGCGCTACTCTAGGTACGCCAATGCAGTAGCGTAGCGAGGGGGGGGGGGGGCGCCAAAATGGGTTGGAAAAATAAATTGAAAGGTTGAGGGGGGTGCAAAATGAAAGTTTGAGGGGGGTGCAAATCGAAAAGTTTATCCCCGGGCGCCGGGAAGGGTCGTTACGCCTCTGCGCCAATGTTTACTGATGATGTTGTGCTGTCCCCAGAGTTTCACGTCAACATCACCTTGTCTTTCAACAAGTCGTTCCAAATGGAGAGTGACGTCATCATAACCTTCAACTCGAACCGGCCGGACAAGATGGTGCTGGAGAGGTCGGTGGACTTTGGCCAGACGTGGCAGCCCCTGCAGTTCTACGCCCGAAACTGTGAAGACTTCCAGGACCAGCTGCAGCCGGGGGCCGTGATAACGGCTGATAATCCCACGGCTGTGGTGTGTGATAGCTCGTAAGTACAGCACGCGTTGAGATATGAACATATGAAAGACATGTGTTGGCTTATAGCAGAAGACTATCAGTGTTTCTTCCACATTTTTTTTCTCCGGTGGGGGGGGGGGGCACTTAATATTTTCGGGTAGGGGGGCTAAATTTTCCGCGGGGGGGGGGGGGGGAGGGCACTTAATATTTTCGGGAGGGGGCTACATTTTCCGCGGGGGGGGGCGGCCATTGATAAAAGTATATGTTTTCTATATAAATTCCATCCCGAAGAGATGCCTGTAAAAAACTCTGTAGACTATAAAGTGATGTACAAACATAAACATTAGAAGAAATATGTAGGCTTATAGTAGACTTTAAATTAATGAAAAAATATTAAGATACTTGAGAAATATGTAGTCTTATAGCAATGTAGAAATATGAACATTAAGAATGAATTTGTGGGGTGCGTCATTAAGAAATATGGAAGTACTGCGGAAATACTTGATGCTGCAAGAATCTGCAAGTAGCATACTGTAGCAACGTTGAAATGCGGCACAATACAACGAAAAATAGATCTGAAATATATAACTGCAGGTTCAAATCTGGCAACTAGACCTATCCTGCAAATGTATACTAACGTGTATATAATAGATCCGGGCATATGAAGCTCGGAATATGGGGACAACAGCCCAATCGGAGAGAAAACTCCGGATTCAAAGAACTCTCGTAGATGGATCGTAGGTGGTCAAACGCTACAGAAACAATAAGGCGCACAACATTGTGTTGAGGGAAATCTCCTTCAATTGAGAATGAAGTAGAAGTAGAAAACTTTAACGATACATTCCATCATCTACATCTATTTACATCTACATCATTCATTACATTTTATTTTAAATCTAAAAGCATCTCAAAATTTGTTATTTATCGTTAATTTACATTTTTTAAATAAAAGTAGGTAAGAATCAATACAACTTTCAAGTGACATTTTTGCGATGTTACTCTCAGATATGCGGAGACACAGCCCCGTGCAAGTCCAGGCAGAGCCGTGAAATTCGTCAACGAAAACCGCTTTGATCTATTTTTAGGTCCACTAGGATTAAATTACACCTCGTTTTACGAAGCGCTGGAAACTAAAATGCTGGGGTTTTTACTTTTTACCGGTATGTTTCATTCTAAAATATAGAGATTTTTACTTCTACTGGTATATCTTTCAATCTAAAATGTTGGAATTTTTACTTTTACTGGTATTTGATTCAATCTAAAATGCTGGGGTTTTTACTTTTTACCGGTATGTTTCAGTCTAAAATATAGGAATTTTTTACTTTTTGTTGGTATCTTTTTCAATCTAAAATTAGATATTTACTTCTACTGGCATTTCTTTCAATCTAAAAAGTTGGGATTTTTACTTTTCACCATTATCTTGTACTATGCATCCGATTAAGTGAAACAAATTTAAAAAAAAACTTGCCCTTTGGGACATAAGCTAATTGTAAGTTTCTGTTCATTCATTCATCAGGCATATTTATTAAAATACGTAAAACGTCGAAACTTAAAAACTACTATGCCTTTGTACGTTTGACCAGATCTAAGAATCCGGTTGATGCAACCTTTGTGGGACGACCGCGGAAATTACGACATGTATTACTACGCCATATCGGATTTTCAGGCTGCCGGGAGGTAAACACTAGATGCACTATTTTCTGCTAGAACTTTGTCGAAACGTAACATTTTTTTCTACAGAAGTTTAGGAATGTATACATTACTTCACCCATTATATTACTTTTAAAGTTTGTAGACATCAACTTTTCCAATCAATAACTTTACATTTTTGGATTGCTATGTTAAAACGAATGTGCCTATGAATAGACTTATAGCGCCATGAATATGCCCATGCAATATGTATGTATTATGAGTAAGTATCGATCGTAAACTTGTCTTGTAAGCCAAAAAAGAGTGACGTGGTCTCAAAACCCGTATTTCATTGGAACACAACATCTCATGCTAAGTTTTTTCTAAGATACACCCGCAATGCCCCCCCCCCCCCTTCCGCCTCGAAAGTCAGTCCATGGTTACATCTTTGGGGTCGTCCATAAATGACGTCACACTCGTAGGCGTGTGACGGTGTGTGATTAGGGGGAGGGGGGGGTGGTTCAGATGGTATGACGTCGCTTTTTTGCATTATAAAAAAGCAGTTAGAAAACGAATTTTAGACATTATTTCGCGTTTTAGAAAACGTTTTTAATAATTGTAATAGGAATTGATCAAAATATCGATGTTTTAGAAAAATTCAACTGCAATTTCGAGGGGAGTTGTAGGCTGAGGTGTGACGCCATTTTAGGGGGGGTCTGGCTTTTTGTGACGACGTGTGACGGAGGGGAGGGGGGAGGTAAAATCGTCAAAAAAGCATGACGTCATTTATGGATGACCCCTTTATTCAAAACACCTTTATAGTGACATTTTGTGTTAAAAATGAAAATATATATGTAAACCAGTGGTATCGATATAAGCATACAACAGCTGTAACTGGCCAACCTTTAGCAAACATTAGAAAATCAGTAGTTACACACGATAAACAAAACGATTACCCTCCCCCTTTCCTCCCCCCGTCATTTCGTGTTCATATGTGCACGATCCCATACGTGTGTATGTATTAAAGTACGTCGACACGTGCCCCTAATCACACTGTGACACGTGTCGTGCCTCAGGTGCTTCTGTAATCTTCACGCATCCAACTGTAACGTGACGTCAACCGGCGACACCATCTGTGACTGCGACCACAACACGGCAGGGAAAAATTGCGAAGAGTGCCTTCCCTTGTACAACGAGAAGCCTTGGAAAAGGGGGAGCTTCCTGCCATACCCAACTGGTTCGGCCAACGAGTGTTTAAGTACGGAAATATTCATTGTTGCCTCCCTTGATGAAAGTGAACTCAGATACAACTTAGAATAATGGGGGGGGGGGGGGGGCAGTGTTTCTTCCAGACTTTTTTCTCCGGGGGGGGGGGGGGGCATTTGAAATTTTCGGGGGGGGGGGGCGGTAGACTTTCTTCGGGGGGGGGGGCGGAAACTGCTGTTAAAAGTATATATGTTCTATATAAATTATATAAATTTCATTTCGGGGGGGGGGGGGGGGGCGGTAGAATTTTTTCGGGGGGGGGGGAGCTTCGCCCCCCCGAAGAGATGCCTGGAAGAAACTCTGGGGGGGGGGGTGTCCATAGATTGGTGATGGCGACGGTACAAATATGTGTTATTGACCGATATTGAAAGTGACGGAATGGATACCTCCCCCTCCCCCTAGTGGGACTTTTAACATGTAACGTAACCCTAACCCCTAAATTAATAATAGAGTTAGGGCTAGGGTTATAATTTAGATTAGAGCTGGGGAAGGTTTCAGAATTTTCTAGAAGGAATACGTTTTTTTTTTTAAAATTGTTCGTTCCCTTTTTTGACTTTCTGTAAAAGTCTAGGGTAAGTATCAGATACGATTTTCTTTTCTCAAAGGGCATTTGTTGAGAACATATAAAATAGCTATTATCGATAGGGGGTAATTACCATAGGGGTATTAGGAAGGTTGAATCGTCAGTGAAGTGGTCGATATGGAGAATCGTTCTGGGGGGGGGGGGGGTAATTCACAGGTGGGGGGATGTGACTGGGGAAATCCCCTAGACCCGAATAAGAATACAACCCTTCCTATTATACTACAATACACACCCCACCCCTTACACGTAATACACGCCCCTTACATGACCCCCACCCCTCCTTACAGAGTGCGAATGTAACTATCACGCCATCAAGTGCACCTACAACGCCAGCTACGGCCGGGGAGTGTGCGACAGCTGCCTCCACAACACCAACGGCTACCACTGCCAGCTGTGCGCGGCCACCTTCTACCCTAACATGTCGCTGGCTTTAAGTGACCTCAACAGGTGTATAGGTGAGTTGATTGGCCTCAACAGGTGTATAGGTGAGTTGATTGGCCTCAACAGGTGTATAGGTGAGTTGATTGGCCTCAACAGGTGTATAGGTGAGTTGATTGGCCTCAACAGGTGTATAGGTGAGTTGATTGGCCTCAACAGGTGTATAGGTGAGTTGATTGGCCTCAACAGGTGTATAGGTGAGTTGATTGGCCTCAACAGGTGTATAGGTGAGTTGATTGGCCTCAACAGGTGTATAGGTGAGTTGATTGGCCTCAACAGGTGTATAGGTGAGTTGATTGGCCTCAACAGGTGTATAGGTGAGTTGATTGGCCTCAACAGGTGTATAGGTGAGTTGATTGGAATCAACAGGTGTATAGGTGAGTTGATTGGAATCAACAGGTGTATAGGTGAGTTGATTGGCCTCAACAGGTGTATAGGTGAGTTGATTGGAATCAACAGGTGTATAGGTGAGTTGATTGGCCTCAACAGGTGTATAGGTGAGTTGATTGGCCTCAACAGGTGTATAGGTGAGTTGATTGGCCTCAACAGGTGTATAGGTGAGTTGATTGGCCTCAACAGGTGTATAGGTGAGTTGATTGGCCTCAACAGGTGTATAGGTGAGTTGATTGGCCTCAACAGGTGTATAGGTGAGTTGATTGGCCTCAACAGGTGTATAGGTGAGTTGATTGGCAGGTGATGGACAGGTGGGTGAAGTGTTTAGATCAGCGGGAGGTAACATATTAGTACACCTAGACATACACGTACACACATGCACATATATAGGCCTATATATATATATATATATATATATATATATATATATATATATATATATATATATATATATATATATATATATATATATATATATATATATATATATATATATATATATATATATATATATATATATATATATATAATATAGTCAAATATTTATATTATATATTCGCACATGTATGTCTATCTCTGTGTTCCGGCTCCTAGCATGATTTAACATCAGACACTATTAACAAATTACACCCAAAAAAAAAAATTAAAAGTGCGAGTTAAAGTACTCTGAAGAAAAAAAATATACTGTTATACATCTTAGAAAACTTTTTATCTCCTCAGCTTGTAATTGTGAGGTTCTGGGTGTAGTGGACAACAACCTCACCTGCTCGCAGACAGACACGCCCCCAAGTCCCATTGGCCAGTGCTACTGTAAGAATCTAGTGACAGGACGGAGATGCGACTCTTGTGTTCCGGGGTATTACGGTCTGATCTCTGGCCCCACCCCGGGGAACTGCACACGTAAGTCACTCCATGCACGGAGCTTACAAAAAAAAAAAAAAAACATTAATTTTGCCAGTTATATTGTTAAATAAAATTATTTTACAATTGTATTTATTTCTAAAGCAAAATAATTCGTATTTATTTAAAACCGAACTAACTCACTGTTAATAGCAGAATATGTATCTAAAAATCATTATTGTTCCTCGTATTGTAAAAATAAATTGGCGAAATCTTTTTTCTGCTATCCGTATTTTCGCGCTTTAAAAAGAAATGGAATTTCAAGATTAAACATTCTTCTTCTTCATCGATCTTAATTGAAAAGTTGGACGAGATTTCCTCCAACACAATTCAGTTTCTAATCTCAACATCTTATGCGACATTTGACCCCGATTTCAGCCTACTTTTCTTTCTGGATTTGCCCCTATCGCCTTTGTTCATACATGACAGCAATTGTTTGATTTTGGAGTTGTCTCTCCTAGATGGGTTGCTGTCTCGAACTATCGAGCCTCAACTGCCGGGGTTTCGAAATCGTGAATTTTCGGTTTAGCAAACGTTGAGTTTTACCAGTAGCGTAGCGAGGGGGGGGGCGGGGGCGGGGGGGGGGGACATATGTCCCCGGGCGCCGACCTTAGGGGGTGCCAAAATGGGTTGGAAAAATAAATTGAAAGGTTGTGGGGGGTGCAAATCGAAAGTTTGAGGGGGGGGGGTGCAAATCGAAAACTTGAGGGGGGGGGTGCAAATCGAAAGTTTGAGGGGGGTGCAAATCGAAATCTTAAGGGGGGGTGCAAATCGAAAGTTTGTCCCCGGGCGCCGGGAAGGGTCGCTATCGACCCTACCACGCCGACATTCCAGTTCAGGTTAAAGTTCATATTCCAGTTCCGCTGAAAGTTGCCGTTCTCCAGTCTCTATTTCCGATCAGTTCCAGTTTCGTTTCCGATTAAAATTTACGGTGACTGTTGATGCTCTGGTTCTGGTTGAAGTTTCGAAAAAGTTTGATATCTTTCTTGTTTGTTGGATGTAAAATAGTACTTATCTACATTTAACTTAGCAATCTGTATAATTATTTTTGAAATTAAATTTTAAAAATTTATTTAAAAAAAAAACAGCATGCAACTGCAACTTGGATGGCACAGTCGGACAAAGTAACACGTGTAACCAAACGAGCGGTCAATGTCCGTGCAAGCCAAACATAGAGGGCGTGACGTGCAACGCCTGTAAAAATGGATTCTTCTCGTTCCCAACAGGACAAAGTCAGAGGGTGAATTTTTTTTCTTCTTGGTTAATCACATGTGTCCAGTGTTTCTTTCAGTCTTTCTTTCATGCATCATTCGGGAAAAGAGCCCCCCCCCCAACCGATCACTAGTTTCCAGTGCCCCTCACCCTCCACCCCAACCTCCACCTCCGAAGAATAAAGTCTGAGAGAAACGCTGCATACACTTTAGCTACATAAGCTTATAGTAACGCATGTTATGTTGGCTGAAGTATCACTGTTAGATACGTTAGTTATTTGCAGAAGCGAAGCCACCCATTCCGGCGCCCGGGGGAACAATCAATTTTGCACCCATCCCCATCCCATGTGTAGATAGTTATTCACGTAGCCA
This sequence comes from Physella acuta, assembly GCF_028476545.2. Classification (NCBI taxonomy): domain Eukaryota; kingdom Metazoa; phylum Mollusca; class Gastropoda; family Physidae; genus Physella; species Physella acuta. The sequence goes on along the minus strand of NW_026731730.1, from coordinate 115,298 downwards.
GTTTCGAAAGGTTGGGGGCGCTTTTTACCAATTTCTCTCATGTAGCCGCCCCATCCGCCCTACCCTAGTCTAAGGATTGACTCGTCCATAAATTATGCCACTCAGCCCCCCCCCCCCCAATTCTCCCTCTCGGCATACGTCAAAGAAAGCCAATATCCTGCTACCATGCTACCATTCCCAATGTATTCAGTGTGTCTTCCAGACTTTTTTCTCCGAGGGGGAGAGGGGAGGGGGAATAGATATTTTCGGGAGGGGGGGGGGCGGACACCGTTTAAGAGTATATGTTTTCTATATAAATTCCATTATGTTCGTGGGGGGGGGGGGGGGGTGGCGGTAGAGATGCCTGGAAGAAACACTGACTGTATTTCTAATGAAAATTAAGCTGCTTTTAGTCGTTTACATTTTTTAAAAGTACTAATTCAATTAGTCTAATTGTATGCCTCGTCACATTTCATGAACCTTCGCCCCAACCACAAGTGACACATTGTCAAAATTTCTGCCCTCCCCCAACCTGTCCGTTAATTTTATGTAGATATATAACCTCATTAACCAACGACCTTCATTGGATCAATCTACTTTACATTACAGTATAGTTTTAATGACACCGTTTTCTATAGACACGTCATCGTCCCTGTCACCCCTAGTATATCAAAACAATCAGTAATTGTAACAGTCTCACTATCAACCCGATTACAATTTTCTTTCACTCATTTTACGACAGAAATAGTAAAATACTTTATAATGTAAACGTAAAAATTAAAATCTTACGTTTTGTTGATTAACTTAACATTTTAATCGCTGTTGCATGTTTCAAATTCTAATTTGCCACACTAGGACTGCTATGCTTGTAACTGTGACAAAGGGGGATCACTCTCTCCAACCTGTGATAAAACATTGGGTACTTGCTCATGCAGAAGGAATATTACTGGCGACAAATGCAACCAAACTCTTGAAGGTGAGATATTTCTCTTACCTAATGTGTAATGTGTTGTTGTTTTTCAAATTGTCATTGCCATAAATTCTTAATCATTGCAAAGCAGATCGTTGTTTTGATTGGGAATGAGTCAAGTAACAATTAAGTCATTAAGTAATGAATAAGTTAGCACTATTAGCAGGATGAAATTAGTTAATAAATTTATTAAAGTCTTGAACATGACGTCAGTTAAACAGACGATCAGTGTTTAAATGTAGGCTTATACTAATTGTCTGAGAATATTTAATGTTAAACCTTGCTATTTTACTGTACATTTTCCTTGGCCTTGGGGTGACTTCTTTCCGTAACTTGTATACAGTAGTTTAATATTAAAGGACATCTTGTGCAAGTTATGGTTTGATGCAGGACATTATAGGACATCTTGTACAATATATAGCTTGAACAGGACATTAGAGGACATATTATATATAAAAGCGATAGTTTACTACAGGACATTAATTATAGGATCTTATACAAAGTATAACTTGATGCAAGACAAATAGGAAATCGTGTACCAAGGTATACTTTAACAGGACATTATAGGACGTATATATATACACTATAGTTTACTACAGGACATTATAGGACATCTTATACAAGTTATAAATTTATGCAGGACATTACATGACATCTTGTACAAGATACAACTTGATGTAGGACATTACAGGACATGTTGTTCAAGTTATAGTTTTCTGCAGGACATTTTTATAAATAAATCTCACACAGTAACTTTAAGCATTTTATTTTTAATTTCTCAGGCTATAGCATTCCTGCTGTGGACACCTTGACCTTTCAACCAACAGCTGGAGCGTGCAAGCTGACCAGCGACGTGCTCACCAAAACAGCACCTTTTGATGGCACCGTGTTCTCTGTGTGTGACCTTAGCACCAAAGATGTCACTTTGGATTTTGAGGGGGTCAAGGGTGGAATGATACAGAGAGCTATACAGTGGTGAGATGTTACCTTGGCACTATATGACCTTGATAATATGTCATATTGACATTTGAGGGGGTCAAGGGTGGAATGATACAGAGAGCTATACAGTGGTGAGATGTTACCTTGGCACTATATGACCTTGATAATATGTCATATTGACATTTGAGGGGGTCAAGGGTGGAATGATACAGAGAGCTATACAGTGGTGAGATGTTATCTTGACATTATATGACCTTGATAATGTGTTACCTTGGCACTATGTGACCTTGATAATGTGTCATAATGGCACTATATGAGCTTGATAATGTGTCAACTTGGCACTCTATGACCTTGATAATGTGTCCCCTTGGCACTATTTGACCTTGATAATGTGTATCACTTTGCACTCTCTGACCTTGATAATGTGTCATCTTGGCACTATATGACCTTGAAACCATGTCTCCTTGGCACTAAATGACCTTGAAACTGTGTATCCTTGGCACCATATGAGCTTGATAGTGTGTCACCTTGACACTATATGACCTTGGTAATGTGTCCACTTGGCACTATATGACCTTGATAATGTGTAAACTAGGCATTACAGAAATTGTTAAACTTATCAAGATATTTGTTTCATTACATCAATCATACAACATACAACATTACCCATCATACATCTTTCCAACTCACGCCTGAATATTTAATTTTCTCAATTCTGAAAAGCTCATCAGTTTTCACAAATGTAAATTTTCATTTTATTTTTTCCCCGTTCAGGCCCTACTATGTAGCAGTGAGACATTCTGTAAACGTCACAACTGTAACTGGGACTGTCAAAGTCCAGGTGGTAGGGAACACAGCAGAAAACCTGACCGCCCTCAACTCTTTACTAGGTCAGACTTATGCACCTGTATGTCCAACTGCTGCTAATGAAACCAGTCAAATCCATGTGCAGTTTTCCGCAGGCTAGTAACTTGTTGAGTTTTATAACAATACATTTTTAAATTCTGGAAGAAAAAATATAAATTTATTCTTCATTAAGATATTTTAACCAATAAAAAATCTTTTTTTATCTTCTTTGAGTTTGTGTCTGATAAACCAACATACATTAATTTTTTTTTACAAAACACTGTCAATGTTTAAGGTACTGTTTCTTTCGGGCATCTCTTCTGAGGGGGGGGGGGCTCTGCACTCCAAACAATGAAATAGAATTTATTTAGAAAATATACTTTTACCAGTGTCTGCCTTGGAAAATTTAGTCCACCCCTCCCCACCTTTAAAGAAAAAAGTCTGAAAGAAACACTGGTTTAAGCTGGAGGGGATACTGAGTTTATAAATTATTTTCTAGCTATACAGTAAGCTCCCAATTCAACATAATTATTGATTAATGGCTGTTGGTCACATATTTGAAACAGCTGCTGCTGTATGAAATGGTAATAAAATAAATCCAAATTTCTTTAAAGCTGCTCATAAAATTTATGTCCTGATACAGATACATGAAAGAACTAAATTAGTTTTATTCTGATTAGTGATTTGTTATTTAATTTTTACCGACCTCCCACTAGTTAGCAAGCTGTTACCTCTAACTATTACGAAAGTGAAAGTTTTTGAAATCATCCCTCACCCCTACCCTAGGAGCAAATCTAAAGCCACCTCTTTTCCCAGCTAGACAAAATAGAAAGAAAATAAAGAAACTAGGCCTATATATAATTTATTTAGAAATATATATTTTTACCTCTCTCCCACCCCCACCCCCAAGAAGCTTTTGGATCCTCTCTGGAAAAAAATGTCCTGAGATCCTCATACCTTCTCAGTGGCGTAGCGAGGTTGGGTGTCACCCGGTGCGGCACTTAATGGTGTCACCCCCCCCCCCCACAGGCTTAGCGACCCTTCCCGGGGACAAACTTTCAATTTTCGATTTGCACCCCCCCCCCCTCAAACTTTCGATTTGCACCCCCTCCTTAAACTTTTGATTTGCATCCCCCTCTCCTCAAATTTTTCTCTATATATTTTGCTATTTTTTGCCTTGGTGTCACTCCCCTAAATGGTGTCACCCGGTGCGATCCGCACCCCCGCCCCCCCCCTCGCTACGCCTCTGTACCTTCTAACTTTCATGTTTAACATAACCTCTCTTCATGTTGCAGGAATATCAACAAGTGCTGTCTCATTCCAAGAGATGATAACTCTAGATGCTAGATGTAAATACTCTCTGACCCTTGACCTGCACCAGAATGTGACCTCAGATCAGTCTTCCAACACATTTTCAGGGCTTACTCAAGCAAACTTTGGTATGTTTTGTTATTTTTAGAAAGAAAAGAAATCAATAAATTTAAAGCTTTTTTAAAAAGTCAATCTTTTAAAGTAACATTATTGCAAAATTTGTATTTACACGTTTGACTTTGAAAAATTTAAAAACTTTTAAAGTCAAGGACAATAACTCTATGTATCAGGTTCTGCAACCACCAAATTTGAGAACCAAAGTAAAGTTTTTCTTTTTAGTTAACTTTCAAAAGTTGTTGTATACATTACTCTTATGTTTGTTGTCATTCATTTATCTGGAAGTAAATTTAATTATAATGCTGTGATAATACAGAAAAATGTAATAGAATTTTAAAATATACCAATTAGGCCTAATTGATTTATTGGCTCCATAAGCTTATTTTTTTAAAACTCAACTTACAATATTTTTTATTCCAATGCTTATTTTACAACTGTGCATACTAAGCTGGTAAATTACATAAAATAATAACTTTTATCCACAGGAGCTGTTATAACAATTGACTCCGTAGTTTTCTTACCTGCTTTGTCCAGTGCTGATAATTCCACTCAATATCTAGTTTACAAAAATGCAGGTAAGTCGGCTATACAAAAGCAGTTACAGTTTTGACTTTTGTTAAACAGTTTTTGTTTCACTTATTTCCCACATACCTCAGAAATACAGTTATGTTTTTAGTTTTCCTGCATCAATATCTTCATTATTATATGACTTCAGTGATACAGTTTTTCATTTCACTGAATCAATATATCCATCACTCTCGAGCTTTGAGCGTACTGAGATTTTATATGGGCAACAGAAGGTCACTAACATTTAATCAATAATCAAATCACTAGTTTATTGCTGGGGAGCTCAGAAGTAATAAAAAATGTGATTTGCTAGTTTGTCTTTACATATACTAAATAAAAATACATGCAAAAAATATTGTAGAAAATGTAGAAGATAATAGTTACCAGCACTTTTTATACATTTTGAAATATTTTTTTAAGATTGAATAATTAGATCAAACCTTATAAGGCATAAGTCATGTAATGTTAAACATGTAATTAAAAAAAATATCTACTCTATTTTAAAGCTTTAGATAACGTGCTGAAAAATTTGACATATTTATAAAAATTTATAATCTTTTTTTTAAATCTTTTTTTTTAAATTTCAATTTTAAAAAAAATAAAAATGCTTAAAGTCCCATTGATTGAAAGGATGAAATTGATTTTTCAGATAACCAAACAATGATACAGGAAACTTTCATCAGTTGCTTGCAACAGATGTCCTCCCTTGTGACTCAGCAGTCTGCCCTTGCTAACTCCCCTTGTAAGGAGCTCTTGTATTCAGTAGGAGCAGAGTTGTATGATGGCTCAGTTGGTAAGTCTGTATATATCTCTTGTTTGATCTTTATTGAAATCTGTTAATCACACTTGTATTATGTTAAGTAAAAAAAAGGTTACAGTAATCTCCCCTACTAAGCCAGGTAAAGAAAGTTACTGGGAAGATGTGCTGAGCATGTCTTCGTCTCTGTGTGAAGATGTGCTGAGAATGACCTCCTCTCTGACATGACCACTCTGTTGAAGTGTTTCTTCTCTTGTTTTGTTCTAGCGTGTGAGTGCAATCCAGTCAGCAGTCTAAGCTCAACGTGTCAAGGACTTGGTGGTCAGTGCCTGTGTAAGCCAGGTGTTTCAGGACGCACCTGCGGCATCTGCACACCCGGCTACTTTAACTTCACCGCTGATGGGTGCATGCGTAAGTTTCTTTTAACATCTCCCATCAAAATTGTTTTCTTAAATGCTTTTAATTTTCAGGTTTAGGTTTATGAAAAACCAGCAAACAAAAGTTAAGATTTTAAAAAAAAATTATGTTTTGTGATCTGCTGTGGTGCACAAATACTTGACTCTGGTATTTTAAATATGACATGGTTACCATTCTTTTAAAAGAAATAAACTTTTGGATCTTGGATCAACTTCTTCAAGCTTGTAAATCAATATGGTACGTTGACATGAATAACTCATAGAAGGCAGGGCAGCCTGATGAAAATTTTATTGTAATCAGATTTATCAAGTTTTTCTTATATTATTAAGCTAAAAGGAAGTGGCTTAATGACACTACATTACTGAATTTTCAAAGCAGAAGAAAAATTTTAAATTTTAATTGATTTAAATACAGTCATTTTAAAAATTATATTTTTTGTTTCTTTAAAAATAAAAGAATTTATTTTTCAACAAATTTTATAGCGATAAAGTAAGTTTAATTTTTTGTTTTAAACACAGGCTGCCCTGACTTGCCTTGTGAGATAGAAGTTATAACTACTACCCCGCCCACTAGCATAACTACCATCACTACCACACCATACAGCACAACAACAGGAATCACCAACACAACAGGAGTCCTCAACACAACAGGAGTCTACAACACAACAGGAGTCACCAACACAACAGGAGTCACCAACACAACAGGAATCACCAACACAACGGAAGTCAGCAACACAACAGTTGTCATGACAACAGGCACACCAGGCAACACAACAGACACCAGTTCCACATCCAGTGGTCTCTCTGCTGGAGTCATAGCTGCAATAGTCGTCTGCTGCCTGGTGCTTGTCTGCCTCGTCATCTTAGTCGTCTGCCTCTTATGTCAAAGGAGGAGAAGAAAGCAACGCAAAACTTTGACTCGCGGTATGTCAATGGCTACTAGACTTGGACTGGGTGACCCTAATAGCCCGCTGTACAGCAATAACATCTACGATCATCATGACACCTGGTTACAGCCCCAGTCTGAGCAGATGACCTCTTTTAGTATACCAGAGAACGATAAAGATCGGGTGTCAACTGACACCTACGCCTTACCCGACCATTTTTCCAGCACCCCCACAGCACGTCCTAAATTCTACATCACTTCGGACACCAGCAGTGTTGAAACCGCCCCAACAAACAGGGTTGAAGAGCTGAGGAGTAATGTCTACCCGCCCAGAACACAGCCCAAAGATAAACAAATCACCTCTTCAAAAAACCCAGAAACTCTGAATCTTAAGAAAAATCTTAGAAACTCAGAAACCCAACATCAGCCAGTGCCAAAATTATTTTCTACTTTCAAACCTCCCACTGAGGAAACTCAAAAGGCCATCCCCAATAAAGTCAACAAGCCGAAAAAACCAGAACGTAAAAGGCTGCTTAAATCCAAACCAAGTTTCATGGAGAAAATTATCCCCCCTCCCTTATTATATGGGGGAGATAATCCCGCTTTTATTCCAGACCCTGATTATGACAGTGTGAGTGATGGTTCAGTATTCATTCCTAAGCCAGACTATTCCATATTTGGGAGCTATGACAACCCTATCTTTATACCAGAGCCAGACTATCCCTTGTATGCTGGGTATGACTCATTTGATGAAATTAATGGGTCTCTGGTGTAATGTTGTTAGACAATCATTATCACCAGCACTGCTCGTCTCCCCTGCTGGGGTATGGGCCACCAACCAAAGATCTCCAGTCCTCTGTCCTGCTGGGGTATGGGCCACCAACCAAAGATCTCCAGTCCTCTGTCCTGCTGGGGTATGGGCCACCAACCAAAGATCTCCAGTCCTCTGTCCTGCTGGGATATGGGCCACCAACCAAAGATCTCCAGAGTCCTCTGTCCCGCTGGGATATGGGCCACCAACCAAAGATCTCCAGAGTCCTCTGTCCTGCTGGGGTATGGGCCACCAACCAAAGATCTCCCTGTCCTGTGCCAGCTTCTCAACTTGACACCATGTGCAGCTCATCTTTGTAGTTACAGCCTCAAGGTCCAGTCACCAGGTGTTTTATGTCTATCTCTTTCGCACCATGACAGTATGTAAAGGAATTCCTTCATCCACATTTATGTAAAGGATTTCATAAATTTACAAAATCTTATATGTTAAAGTCTTCCAAGTCTTTTACTGTGTACAGATCCTTTTGAAATGCATTGCTGTTATTGACCTATTATAGAGAAATTGGATTTAAGCTAGCCAGCGTCAAACTTTAGTATTTTTATCCAGCTAAATATTTTCTTAATTTCAAAAGTAAGTATATTCATGGCTTCATAAACATACAAACTTAACTATTTTCTTTGTTGAATGCTATACATTTAGAGCATTGTTTAAAATACATTCATTACTCTTTTATTGTACTTCTTTTTTCAAAATATATAGGTCTATAATTGTTTTTACAAAATAATTGTCACAAACAGAAAGTATTTAATCCTGTTAAATGAATTTAAACACCTGCAATATTGAACTATAGATAATCTATCTGATAGAAATATAGAAATACTTAAATAAATTATATGAATATATCTATAGACTGCCTTAATATTACATTGGAATATAAATACATAAAAAAGCTCTTGTAATATTCCTTACCATTTGACACACACCATTTTATTGTATTGATCTCTAAAATTATTGTATATATAAAATGTATTTAAAAACTTACTTCTCAGCCTGCAACTGCCATGTCAAGGGGTCAGAAAATGGAGCATGTGACCACACAACAGGACAGTGTCTGTGCAGGCCAAATATCTTGACCCTGACTGACAAAGCAGCAACGACAGCCAACGCAACCCTGGTCATTGATGGCACCTGCAGCTCTTGTCTGCCGAACTATTATGGCATCAACAGTGGCAATGGCTGCACTTCCTGTCAGTGTAACTCCCAGGGTTCCCTGCACTTGCAGTGTGATGAGACAGGACAATGTGTGTGCAAGGACTCAGTGATGGGGACAAAATGTGACCAATGTAAACCTGGGTTTTACGGCTTTGGTCCAAATGGCTGTTTGTAAGTACATTCTTCAATGATTTTGGCCCTTGCTGATTAGCTAGTTCTTTTCAAAAACACTTGAACTCTAAATATTTAAATACTAAAGAGGAAGGCCAAAACCAACACACTGTGATCAGTGAATTCATTTACATAAATATTTGTTATATGGGCATCATTAGTTAGTAAAAAAATATATTCTTTTTTAAGTTTTACATTTTTTTTCTTAATTACTGTTTGTGCATGTATTTTAATCATTTTGGTTAACTCAACAACATATATATATATATATATATATATATATATATATATATATATATATATATATATATATATATATATATATATATATATATATATATATATATATATATATATATATATATATATATATATATATATATATATATATATATATATATATATATATATATATATATATCAGTCATTAAGCCTATTTGATCAATTCATATACCAGTGTAATGACTTAAGCACCAAACTTGTTTACAGGCCCTGCAACTGTTCAGGCTCAGGTTCAACTGGCACCAACTGCAGCCAGACAACAGGAACTTGTACCTGCAAGTCTAATGTTGTTGGGGACAAATGTGACACCTGTAAACTGGGATACTTCAACCTGGCTGCGTACAACCCAAGCGGCTGTCAGCCATGTTTTTGTTATGATCACAGTTCAAACTGTACATCAGCCCCTGGGTATCAAGCCAAATTGTAAGATACTTAAATTTCTGTGTACATTTTTATATATTTATGTAATATTTTTCATTATAAATTTTAATACAATTTTAATTTTATCATAATTAAATTAGTTTATTGCTGTTTCAAAACAAAGCTCTATTCTGTTTTGTTGAATATGACGTTTTTTAAAAATATTTGTTAGCTTACACAACTTTTGAGTCTGACAAAATTGTTTTATTAAAATATCCTATCTGTTGTTTGAATAGGCTGCAGGTGACCAACCCATCTTCACCATCAGACCTGTCTTCTCTCCTGGGGGATCTCCATTCCTCCTATGGCCTGACAGTAATGTTAAGTCTTAAAGCAACACCAAATCTTGATCTAACCAATGAAATTTTGCTTAACCTTGTTGGTGATGGTGAGTTATTTTGTACTGCTGATGCTGTTTACTACATATACTTCTGCCTGTATATTTCTTAACAACTCAATTTTCAGTTTATTCAATTTATTCAATAACGGTAACAATAGGAGGCCTTACTTCACATTGGCCGTTTTAAAATAAACAAACAAAACAACAACGTAATAACACCATTTATAAAAGCTATTGTGTACTAAAGGCATAGCAGTAACATAGCACTAAAAAATATGGAATAAAGAAATAAAATTACATAGTTATAATAATAAATGAGATAAAATAAGAATATAATAGATGAATGAGAAGTGTTGCAATGAATCAACAAACATATTGTTCCCATTTTATAAAAGACTTTCAGCCTGAATTTCCAAAACATGTTTTTAGCTACAGAAATTCCAAGGATCTTACTACCTACCATCCCTCACAACCACATTTAAATGACTTCTGTTTTACTAGTGCATAGATACACAATGTAATGGATAAACAATATTAGATAAATTATGTGTTATTTCAGGGAAAACAATTTTCCATGTGGCCGGCAATAATTCCAAAACAAATGCCAATGGTGTTCTTGTTTACACAACTCGACTCTTTGAGCAGAACTGGATCTTTGATAGTCAACAACAATCTCTCATACCCACTGCCCGTGACATTTTAGGTGATTTTTTTTTTCTTTGTTTACATTTAGGCTAACTTGTTTCACTGTTTATTATAGTCTACAAGTTAAAAAAAAAAGTCACTTTTTTGTCTTACAAGTAAACTTGATAACCATTTTATCATTTATAAATGTTTATGAAATTTAACATTTATTTTATTTTAAAAACAACTCAGGAATTTTGGCCAATTTGACCAAAATATCAGTCATCTCCCTTGTGAGGGGACAAACCATCAGTGTGTCCAGTATATCAATAGAGTCGGCAATGAAAAAATCTACCGGAGATTCACCAGACGTTCACACTGTGGAGCAGTGTACATGTTCACTTTCAACAAATACTGGAGGTAAATAAAATCTAATTTTTCACCACTGCAGTAAAATCTATATAATAGCAATCCAGTATTTTAATTGTAACTGTATTACTTAGTAAGTTTTTTTAATGTCTAAAATCATCCATAAATTATTTGAGTGTACGATTTGTTTTAGCACAAACCAAAATATTTCCTATAGGTGAACACAGTTTATTGTTATCAACAGAGACATGTCCCTAGTTTTATAAAGTTTCACAAATAAAAGTATGAGGCCGTCAGAAATAAACTTGAGAACCAATTTCCTCTCCAGGTTTATCCTGTGAGAGACATTTCCCTAGATTTATAAAGTTACAAAAATAAAATTATGGGACCATTAGAAATTAATTTGAAAACCAATTTACTTTCCAGGTTTATCCTGTGAGAGACATTTCCTTAGTTTTATAAAGTTACAAAAATAAAATTATGGGGCCATCAGAAATCAATTTGAAAACCAATTTACTTTCCAGGTTTATTCTGTGAGAGACATTTCCCTAGTTTTATAAAGTTACAAAAATAAAATTATGGGGCCATCAGAAATAAACTTGAGAACCAATTTACTTTCCAGGTTTATCCTGTGAGAGATGTGCCACTGGCTACATGAGGTCCAACTCCACTCAACTCTCAAGTTATGGCTCATGTATGGCCTGTGACTGCAACCAACGAGGGACCACAACTCCACCAGAGTGTAACGAGCTGACTGGTGTTTGCCTCAACTGTAGGAATGGGACAACTGGGGATCATTGCCAGTTATGTGCTGCTCATGTTCTTGGGCCAGATTGTAATCAATGTGAAATTACATACTGGGGTTTGCAGGCTGATGGCTGTAGGGGTGAGAATATCTAAATAGTTTTATTTTATTGTTATTCTTGTTTACAAAACTCAACTATTTGAGCAGAACTGGATCTTTGATAGTCAACAACAATCTCTCATACCCACTGCCCGTGACATTTTAGGTGATTTTTTTCTTTGTTTACAATTTAGGAAAACTTGTTTCACTGTTTATTAGTGTGTAGTCTTATCATCATTCTGATCTTACTTCAACTTATAATCCAGTTTCTTGAAAACAATACAGGAAATTTATTAAATACAATTTTATTTGATGATCACTTTGTATACTATTGTATTTTATCAATAAATGGAATGAGCCTTGAACAACAATTGTAAATATTTTACATGACTTTCTCTTCTTACTTCAAATTTGAACTTATTTGATTAAGCTAAACAATTTCCATTAAATTAGAGAAAAAAAAATTCTGGTAATTGTACATCAAACTAATTATGCAGAATAACATATTAAGCCCATTTTATTCCTTTTTTAATTTTAGCTTGCAATTGTAGTGACCTCGGGTCAACTTCAAAAGAGTGTAACCAGACCTCTGGGCAGTGCACATGTAATCCAAATGTGACTGGGCGAACATGCAACCAGTGTCAAGAAAACTTCCAAGGTCTTTCAGCAAACGGATGTTTTGGTCAGTATGTTTTAAACAGACCATAATTCTCTTGTTTATGCTTAGATTAATTTCAAACTCATAGTCAAATAAATCAATCAATCAATCCGACATTATTAAAACAGAATTATAAAAAAAAATTTTTTAAAATTAAAGTAAGCTTATTTCAAATTTAAATTAAAGATTTACTGTTAGCTTGTTTTAATTTGTTAATTATTAATTTTTCAGAAACATTATAACTATATAATAAGACAGTAGGTACTGTTATAAATGGATGATAAATACATAGATTACAGAATTGTTACATTTTTGTACAACTAATTTTTACTTTTATAAAATTAGTAACCTACTTTATAATTTTCTTTCATTAGCTTTATTACAAACATAAATGTTTGATGAGTTTTTTATTGTAACACTCCAGAATGTGACAGCTGCTACTCCTTGGTTCTGGAAGCCGTGAAAAAAGTTCGGGAACTCAAGGCAGAGATTGACTCAAATATTACTTTGTTGGAGAGTAAAGACAGCAGTAAAAACCTTGGGACATTTACTAACAGATATTTGGCAGCAGACAAGCAGTCGAAACAACTGGCTGAATTTGTAAGTAGAGCATGGCCTGGTTATGGCTTTTTGATTTAATAATATAAAAGTTGATGTTAAAGGGAGTTTAATTTGGCTCCATGCTTGGCTAAATTCTGCTAGATATTGTTTTAGTTTTATATCTTGAATAAATAATTGCTACAGTTTGCATTTTTTTTCTAAAATTTAGAAAGAGTTTGTCCTTATTTATATTCTCACAATTTAATTATATAAAATGTGTATTCATTTTTTTTGTGTGCATATAACCTTTGGTAGTATAATCTTAACCTGTCTTTAAAACATAGCGCACCAAATAATGAGGTTAAGTTTTTAATTATGTTAAGTTTAATATTTTTATGCTTTAGCAATTACAAAAAAATATTTCTTATTTTCTAAAATATTTGCTAGCTGACGTCAGTACAAGTTTCCGAACAAGTAATAATTTCAAATATCAGCTCCCTAAACCAATCAGTGTTGTCCCTTGAAAGGAGGATCAGTACAATACAGTTCAACTCTACTGTGGAGATAGAAAAAACATTGACATACATTTATAGTCTGATCCCAACTGTGAGGTCATACAGAGAAATTTTAGACACCAATGTCTTAGCTGTCTATAACAAAATGGGTGAGTATGCTGTTTATAGTCTGATTACAAGTATAATTTTTATAATTGCGTCATAAGATGACCTAATGAAAAGACATGTAAGAAATTCATCATCAAACATTATCTAGTTAGGGTTAGCAAGAATATTGATATAGTAGGGTTAGGAGTATGGTTAGAGATATAGAACTGGATTTGGAGATGGACGTGTATTTATTCTCATAGGGTGAATTGATATAGTACTTAATTACTATGATGGGGGGGGGGGGAGATTTTCACCTAATCGGCAAATGAAATTAAAAACCAAATTAATCTGGAAAAAAAAATTAATCTTGTTATCAATTTCCTTGAAATATTGTCACAAAAAGGTTTAGTGATTATATATATATATATATATTAATATTAAACTTTTCCAAAGTCATATACTATAACAATCATGGTCTGGACTTTTTAAAACTTCCAGCCCAACTAACTGAAAAACAAGTTACGCTAAATAACTTGGCCAACAGTTTAAAATCTGCTGAAACTTATCTGATGACAGTAGCCAACTCCTCTGCTACAGACCAAAGAATCCTCAATGAACTAGCTGCACTGAATAACACAGTATCACAGGCTAATCTGTTGGTTCAAACAGCTCAAAAGGTAAGGCTCATTTTGTTACATTTGAAAATTGTATCTATTTTTACTTTCTCGTATATACGAAGTATAGAGAAAGTATTGTAATCGTGCACAAAAATAACATGAAATTTTGACAGTTTTCACCGTCTTACTCCTCAGTCCTTCATCACATCCGGAGTATAGAGGACTTATTTTAATCGGGCAAAAATTATCAATCCAGATTTATCAAAATTAAGAGGTTTTATGCGTAATCCAGTCTGAAAAACTGGACTTTGCAATTCTGTCCGTTGTCTGTGTGTGTGTCTGTCCGTGTGTAAACACGATAACTTGAGTACCGTTACAGCTAGGTTGATGAAATTTTATATATAAGTATTTTATCAAAATCGTAGATCCGTATCAACTTTTGAGCGATTTCCGATAACCAGAAGTGGTATTTTTTCTACTTTGAATTTTTCAAAAGCCTATAACTTGAGTACTATTTCAGATAGATAAATGAAATTTCACATGTAAGTCAAAGATCTAATTCTCTACCTTCTGTTAAATTTTGAGTAATTTCCGTTGACCGGAAGTAGTAATTTACGCTACTTCCGATTTCTCAAAAAACTAATGTAAATTTTTAAAGTACTAATAATATTGCGCACTATTATGCACTTTTTATTTGGCGTACACTTGGTGTGCACTTCTTTTGTCTACGAGATTTTATTCTATTTTTAAAACTTTAAGTATTTAAAATTGATTAAAAATCATGTCTATAGCCCGAGTTCCCATCCCCTGTTGTTTTATATAAGAATATTCGAGAAAGTTTAGGGGAGATCACTCCCGGTTTTATTTATTTTTAATATAAACACAAAAATTCAACTAATGCAAATAAAAACAAATGTGTCATTTACTGCATACAGTTTAACTGTGTTCAGTTTAAAAAAAAGATATGTTCAAAGAAGTTGATATATTTTTCTTAATGACTTTTTCTTGAGAACATCACATTTTTTATTTTATTCTTTACTGCAAAAATACACTATTTTAGTGTTAATAGTTTATCATCTCATAAAATGTGATACATTATATTTTTAAAAAAACCTTTGCAACTAAACTGCTTGTATATCATTTGCAAAATAAAAACCCTCTAATAATGTTTATTTATTTTCTGTTTTTATTTTTATTCTTTTATGTATCCCCCTAATACAAAACATTCCTTGTCATCATTTTGTCAGAATGCTGATGATGCCAAATTGGTCCATCAGAACAATACAGCCATGGCCCTAGAAATAGAAACTAGACTAATTTACTTAGCATCAGCAGCCACAAAACTTTTGAACAGTGCTGCAGACATCATGGGAAGAAATAATGAAATTAAAAATACAGTGATAAAGCTAGGAGATAAGTTGAGGGAACTTGCTAACTACAAAGTGGACTACATTAGCATAGCAAGTAGGATATCAAATCTTAGAGCTACAATTTCATCATCTCAGTCCGCGGTAAGTTCAGAATTAATTTTTCTTGTCTATTTGCCATACACATTTTAATTGCAATGCTATTTTAACAATTAGTGTTAGGTTGTTAGTTATTTATTAGCAGTAAAACATTGCACATGACACCTGTTCACTAGAAAACATTTTAGGTATGAATGAAACCATAGGCTGAAAACTTTAAGCTTCAGTGTAAAATTAAATAGCCATATATAATGTGTCTGTAGAGGAGTTTGAGAAAAGTCAGTCTAGCATTAAAACTGAATATTAAAGAAAACAAACCTACATATTTTTTCTATTTTTAACAATATCTATGACATCAAGAGAACATCTGCTTATATTGTCTCACATTTGCTATATGCTTTATAGGCAATGGAAAGGAATTTGAATAAAAAAGATTCTTATGTAATGTAGTCTGGAATTACATATATATTTTTCCTTATTATTAGATCACATTCCAAGCTACTACTTTTGCCGCCACTAACATGAAAGCTTTAGCCACTGTCCCACTGGTGGAGGACCTAGTCAACCAGACACGCACTCTAGGAAACAAGTCCGCAGAATGGAGAACTAGGTCAAGGGCAGCTGAGCAGAAGGCAACTCTAATCCAGAATCAAGTTACTAGTCTTTTCAAAGATGCTAATGAGACTTTAATCATAGTTAAAGACTTTGATGTCAAGATAGCAGGTGGGTTGATGGAATTAGCCAACATTTTAAGGAAAGTTTTAAAATCCTGTTTTGTAAGGATTTTAAATAGGAGCTGTCAAAACATGCTGGCATGAAAGCTTTAGTGAGTTTAACAACAATTAGAATTATTAGAAAGTAGAGGATGAGTATGTCATGGCTGCCCTATAGCATTGACCATGAAACAAACAAACTCTTTTTTACTTTCTCGTATAAATACGAAGTATAGAGAAAGTCTTGTAATCGTGCAGAAAAAAAATCGAGATTTTTACAAATCTCGAAATTTTACACCTCACTGATACGGAAAAACATAATTTTGCAATCTTGTCCGTATGTCTGTGTGTCTGCCTGTCTGTGTGTGTGTGTGTGTGTCTGTCTGTGTGTAAATACGATTACCTGAGTACCATTACAGCTAGGTTGATGAAATTTCATATATAAGTATTTTATCAAAATCGTAGAGCCGTATCAACTTTTGAGCGATAGATAAATGAAATTTCACATGTAAGTAAAAGATCTAATTCTCTACCTTCTGTCAAATTTTGAGTAATTTCCGTTGACCGGAAGTACTAATTTACGCTATTTCCTATTTCTCAAAAAAACGCATGTAAATTTATAAAGTACTACTAATATTGCACACTATTATGCACATTTTGTTTTGGCGTTCGCTTGGTGCGCAATTCTTTTTTCTATGAGATTCTATTCTATTTTTAAAAGTTTAAGTAATTAAAAATCATGTCTATATTCCAAGTTATATAAGAATATTCGAGAAAAATTTGGGGAAAAAACTCCCGGTTTATTAATATGACGTTTGGAAAGATAAATCTAAATTTGTTAATTTATATTTGTTTTAGACAAAGTACTTTAATAGATTTAAGAAGATTATTTTTCTTAGTAAAAAGGAATTTTGGGTGATGATTTAAAAGACAAGAAATATTAAACTTAGACGTAAAAATGTTTTACTTATCCAACAAGGTGCCAAGCAGAAGCTGAACTCATCCCAAGAAAAAGTGTTGCCTGCGTTGGCTCTGAGCCAGGATCTGCTGGCCAAATGTGAGAACCTTAGCCAGACAATCCAGCAGCTGCAGCAGACGGCATCGGCTGCCAAGGAAACATCCAGCCAGGCCCTGCTGATCATCCAGAACAAGCTGAAGGTAAGTTGCACTTCCTGCACCCACTACTACATCCTTTTTTAGCCAGGGTCTTGTGGGGCAGTGATGGGTATTTAGTCATGAGTGGTAGAAAAATGTAATAAAAATCTTCCCATGTTATTTTTTTATTTGTGCATGTTGCAGTGGGTGGAAATAAATGGGGGGGGGGGTCAGTAGGATTAAAGCCGGCCGTACTTAGACCAAGGGAGTGGACATTATAAAATGTAATAATCATGTCTATCATGCAGCCTTATTTAACCAATGTTGCTAGGTTAACAGGCTGTTTCAACTGAGTTTGAGTTTCTATCATTACTAGTCATTTCCTGTTCAATTTTTAGAAAAGTTGCATTGTTATTCCGTATAACTTCTAACTTGGTAATTTAATCCTCATTTCTTCAATCAGGAGTTGCAGAAGATATCCACTGAATCCGAACTTCTGAAATCACATTTAGCCAGCCTGCAGGACTCCAGTGTGGAGAAATACAAAATTTTGAATGACACCAAGACAAACATTTTAGCTCCAGCCCAACAGAATTGCCAATCTGGCAACTCAACATTGGCCAGCTTTCAGACACAGCTTCAGACAACCCAGCAAGACACCACAGCTGCTGAAATCAAGATAGCAAATGTCACCCAGCGGGCTAATGAGATGTTTAAGCGGCTGAAGAATTTGAATAAAATTGACACGGCTACAGTCGTTATGATCCTCGACAAAGCTGTAAAAGCTCAGTCGGACCTCAAATTTGATGAACTGAGTCTGGCTATTTCTGACCTGCAGACCAAACAATTCATTCAGCAAAATGAAATCAGCCGATTAAAATTGTTGAAAGATGATTTGAAGACAAAAATTGAAAGTCTAAAGGTGGTTCAGCGTCAAATAAGTACAGTTTAGCAAGGACCTGCCACAAATAAAAATGCCGTTTATGTTAGTTTCTTATCTTAAACTGAAAATGACAGAAAATATATTTATCATGTTTATTTTGATTTGTTGCATTGTCTTTGAGCAAACTTACAGATATTTGAAATGATAATAATTGGCTAGTTTTTTCCAATGTAGTGCATAGTTTTATTTGTTACTTTATTTTAAAAATAAGCAGCCAAGATTGGAAGGGATTCACTTACTTATATAAACACTCACTTCTTAAGCCTGTCATTGCACATATTATAGCTAAAAATAATACACGTTATCAGTGCATGGTTTATAAATAGCTGGCAGTCCTCAAGTTTAGAATCCCACTGTTGAAAACAACATATGTTTCAAGATTGTCACATTAGTTCAAAGCCAATCAAGAATGTTTTAGTGAAAGTATTGAACCAACACAACAGGTGTAAAGGTTAAACAAGATTTTCAAAGGCAGTTAATTTATTTGTATTGGCTTAAATTTAAACCTTAAATTTAAAACAGCTAAAGTTATAGTTTTTAAGTCAACTTTCTTATCATATCTTGCTGAAATAAATGTGATAATGAATTTGTAAAATAAAGATGTGATGCTTAACTTTGCAATTTTGTAATACATAAAAATAAAAAACAGAAGCAAAAATTTGACTGTAGACGGTTAAAGAATGGAAAAGTTTAAAAAATATTGTAGATATTGTTGTACTGTGGATTCTTTACAATTATTTATTAATTTATTCCAGCATTTTCGGTACACAATTTTCACTTTATAAATTATTTATTCCATTTTAAAATATTTTTTGATAAAAATGTTACACTGATCTCAAATAAAATATTTAATTTTTGTAAATATTTGTATTTTTTTTGTTGGTATGTCTAACATTTTAAAAATTTGAAAAAAGATCATTATCCGATATAAATTTCATGGTAATGTATTGCTAAATTTGTTTAAGTCTTTTTCATGTTGAAAATGTTTAATTTTGTGTCTTAAGACTAAAAACTCAAACAGCTGTGCTGTAAAAAAGTTTTGTACATCAAATTTGTTGAACAAAAAAAATAAAACCCTGAAATTTTAAATTAAACTTTTAAAGATGAATTTTTGTTTTTAATTATTACTTCTATTTTTTTTTTAATGGATTAGATACAAAAACTTTTCAAATGGGATGTTGTGTTTTTGTAGCTGAACATGTTTTATTTGCCAGCTAGTCTGAGTAAACCTCAAGCCAATAATAACCTTAAACATGAAACTTGCATAGACTTAAGGGGTGCAGGGCATTAGTTTTTGTGGACTATATGCAGGTAAAATGATAAAGTTAATAAGTGGAACTCACTGATGAGTCCTACAAATAAAAAAAATAACCACAAAAATTTTAGGTTTCTGATTTATTATAAAACTCAACCAAATCCCACACACACACATCAAAAGTATTGCTAACATTAACCAAATCTGCAAACCAAAATAAAAAGCTGACATAAATTCGGCAGAAAATAAAAATTCTATCACAAAATCAAATTAAAATCACAGATGTACCATAAAATAGTGGATACATGTTTCACTAACTTAAGCAGCAGATTCTTAAAAATGCACCACAGTAATGTGGGTAATATTATGTTCATTACACTTGTACTAACAGACAGGAAAATGTCTTCTATATCAAACACATGTAAAGTCATAACATTACTGTAAATAATAAAATGACCTGATGCTGTAAATTACATATCTGAGGCAAAAACAATTTTTTAAGAACTTGTGCTCTGCTTATAGAGTAAAAAAACATAAGTAGGGATCTACTATGCAACATATGTAACTCAACCCATTGAGCAATTTAGCAACAAACTCTTGTTGATACTAAAAGTGATTTATTTTTCAAATTTGACATAAAATCTGCCCAAAATGCAATGCTGAGAATGTTCAATTGAACTTATATCTTAATACCAATCAAGTAAACATTTTAGGATGATACATTGTGAACAATTTTTAGAGCTTCACTCTATCACAAATCTGTGCATAACTTAAAAACCCAAATCTATATCCTAGCAATCTTATTGTGGGGTTACTTTAATTCTGAAACTCTAAGAAATAAATGAATGATAGTAAAAAGTAAAAGAAACAATCCTCTGTAGACCTAGCTATCCATTGGGCAGATGAAGTAGAGTTAATGTTTCTTGACCTTGGCATATGAAAGGAAGGTGCAGACAGCACTTTGCCAAGCCAACTTTACTTTCCCTAAAATGAGTTAGGTACCCATTAGAGCTGGGGGGACTCAAAGACATTCTACTGACTTGGACCTGGATTTGAAACTTTGAGGTTAGCTACCACTTAGGCCCACTAAATGAATGATAAGGTTCCCCAAAACCTTACAATACAGAGTGATAAATATATTATAATCTCATGAACACTTATGGTAAATGTGTTGCAAGCTGAAAATGCTTTCTTGTGAAAGTAAAAGAAATTTTACATTGATCAAATGAGTACCCATGTGGCATCACTCAGGGCTTCATATGTCTCTGTAATGAAAGACAGCAACCAAGATTTGTGTACACTGTGATTGATATACATGAATTCTCTCCCCTATTAGTAAATAATAATTATAACTAAACAAATACAAAGTCAGTCTATGACTACTAAAATAAACATCAAATGTAAAACACAACTGCAAATAAATGAGAGAGAGAAATATTCTCTTGAGCAAAGATGTGGGTCAACAACAAAAATTCTAGTTTTTTAAATTATAACAAAACAAAATTGATGTAAGAACATGTTTAAAGCTAGAGTTAAATATCATTAGTATAAAATAACTGTGCGGCTAAACATGTGATTTGCTAGTATCTACAGAAACTATGCATAATAAATAAAACAACACACGCAATAGAACAAACTACTTTATACAACCTCTTAATTTTAAACTGTAATTAGATTAAAAGTCAGTTGTTACATTGAATGACAAAAGACAAAGCTTTTAAGTATTTGCATATTATTTGCTTGAACAAAATCTAAACTAAGCCATATCAATATACAGATGAAGTTTTTATTACACATTTAGTCACATGAATATAAACTAAATTGACTTCAATCATACACTGAGGAGTATAAAAACACTGACTTTAAGATTTAATCAGACATTTATATGAGAACGTATACATAGAACAACCAGCTAATGATACATTTAACATCAAAGTATTCTATATGACTAGAAGTTTAAGTTTAAAATTATCACATTGACAAAATTCATTTTTAGAAATATACTTCAGTTCATATTGTATTGCATTAAAAACATATCACCATGTTTAATTGCTAAATATCACTGAATGGATAAATAAATTACAACAAACTGTATGATTGTCTGAATAAAATTTACTCAGTTAAAAACCAGTCAATTATAATAAAATTAACAATCTGGATAAAAGAGTTCAACAGACAAAACTAAGGGAGATTATGCTGGTTTGCCAGTGAATTTTTCCCAAATGGATGATAGCTGTCTTATGTATTAGCTGCAGGCTCACACAACCAATACACAATACAAAAAAATCCTTTTTAAAAAAGGACATTTAATTCATTCGTAGGATAAATAGAATTTGCACTTGATAACCATGCAACATACTTGTGCATTTTTAAATTATAAAATTACTCTAAAATTATTAATACAATTGTTTTGTAAAATTATTTTAGTCTTCAAAGTAACAAAATTTTTGTTCCAAAACAAAAACCTTATCTAATTTGTGACAAACAAAGCTTATAGATTAGATGCTCTGTTTTTTTGGCTCACATATCTTGGGAATGTTAGTTCAACATACATATAATACATATAACTATTTAAAAATTGATGGGAAATAAATTTATCACATGATTTTAAAAGTTTAGAAAAACTAACAAATGAAAGAACAAAACAGTGAGCCAATGGAAGATAAGAGTCATAATTATGACTGCTGTTTTAAGGTGAATGAATTGTTTGGATGTGTATCCACAATGCATTACTATACAATATACTCATGCCAGCTGTTAAAGTGGAAACCATGTCTCTAAGACCTGTTAGAAAAAGAGTGTACCCAAATCCCTTATTTAGAGAGCATTTAACAGCAGTGTATCCACAGACCTTGTTTAGATGTAAATGTACCAACAAAACCCTGTTCTCTAAGTGGAGTATATCCACAACCATGTTATCTAGATAGAAATAATTCCACAGCATGTAGTTCATATATTAGCTGAAGTGATCCAAAAGTTCAAAATGACCAAGTCAACAGTTCCCAGTCAAAAGCTCAAAATGACCAAGTCTACTCAAGTGACCATACTCTGATACCACAAGAGCCCAAAGTATTGTCCTACAGTACTCTGTACAAAATAAACTGTCATGGATTCCATTATACAAGTAAATAATTTACACTGTGATTATTGTCCAATAATTGTAACCTTCAAATTTAAAAAATGTAAAACTATTAACAAAAATATTGCTGCACACCAACATGTTTTTAAAAAAAGTATAGCATTATGAAATTATTCAGGTGGAACATAAAAGCCAACAGTAAATGGCTTGCTCATTTTCACCATCTTGACCAGCTGCTGAACCAGAACGTCTGAGAAATCAGGAGTTGCAGCGCCATCTGTTAGAGAGTTGGTGACCAGTGGGTAGTTGTACTCAGCTGGTTCTGATCTCTGCGTGGAATACACTGGAACATGATGGCTGTGGTCCATACTGAGTGACCTCTGGGACAAAAACTGACCATCAACGTTGTTTTGTCTGTCCAGTCTGTTGGATCCATCACCAGACTGGGCATTGTCCAGTGTAAGACTGGCATTGTCAGGTTCCACAGAGCATCTGAGTTCTCTAGATTCAGTAATCAAAGAGCTGTATCTCTTTACTTTTGGAGACCTTGTGGGCAGAGGTATCCTGGACTCTCGTTGTCCAGGTGATGTGGACAGCCTTTGCTTGTGTGACCCAGGGGACGAGGATAGCCGTACCATGATGTGTGAGTTAGCCCCACCGGTAGCTCCGAGACTTGCAGGGTCGTCAGGCTCATCCGGTGTAGGCTGATACTCTGGCTTGGTGTCCTCACTGGTCGACAGAGTACAGGACCCAGTGGCTGTGGAGTCGTCAAGTGATGACTGACTGCCAATGTTGACAGGTAATGTTACAGTTTCTATTGCACTTCCCGCCTCATTTTGTGAACTCCTTGCATCATTTTGTGAACTCCTTGCATCATTTTGTGAACTCATTGCATCATTTTGTGAACTCCTTGCATCATTTTGTGAACTTTTTGCATCATTTTGTGAACTCCTTGCATCATTTTGTGAACTCATTGCATCATTTTGTGAACTCCTTGCATCATTTTGTGAACTTCTTAGCTCTTGTTTCAAACTTCTTGTGTCATTTTGTGAACTATTTTTTTTACCGCTGACAAATTTCAACAAATTTTTGGATGCCTGACCGCTTGAAGTCTGTGATTTTTTGGTTTGTTTTTCTTCCGACCCAGCTTTAGTGACCTTCTGGCATCGTGGTAGTGTGGCAGCCCGCTTGATGCTACCAGGGCTTTTAGTCTGTGTCTTACCAGGGGCAGACGACAGGGGCCGCTGTTTAGCTTGAACTTTAGACTTTGCCTGGGTTACCTCCCCCAGACAGAAGTAAGCAGAGTGCTCCAGGATCCTGGCCTGGACAGGCTTGGGTAGCTCAGCCCATTCTTTACGTCTCATGACCTGATGTATGTGGGTCCTGAAGAAAGTTTCACATTGCTTTATCATAGCCTGCAGCAGGCCTACCACATCGCTGTCTTTGTTGTCAGAATCTGAGTGGAACTGTTCCAAGTTCAGCAGGCTCTGAAAAATGTGGCAGGCTGCGTCAACGGGGAGGGAGTCGATCACAGAGCTGAAAATTTCTTCTAGAACACTGGCCTTCCACGACGCCACTTTTGCCCACTGTAAAAATTCTTGGGTCGCAATGACCTGGACAAAATGAGTGGAGGTGAACTCAATGGCGGTGTCCATTAACTGGGTCAGCAGGTACAGGACGCTCTCCGTCCACTTGATCCTAGGCAGGCTGGTGCTCAGCTTGTTACACTCCATGATAATGTCCAGCACATTCTTCACTGTCATCTGCTCCTTGATGCCTTCAAGACTCAGCTGGTGAATTTTATCCGGCATCAGCGCGAACGATTTCGTCGGCCAGATTTTGTTGAAATGTTTCCCGATCCATTTAATGACCCAGGGTTGTAGATCTTCTAAATTAAAACTGTAGCATAAATTCAAAGCTTCGGCGGCTTTATTCATACACAGGTGGCAAGGCTTATGGAAAAAATGGCAGAGATCTTTTCTGAGGTAAAAAGCTAGAACACTTTTCAAACTGTCTATGTTGTACATGTCAGCCACCACGTACAGGTCCATGAGGTCACACGGGGTGACCAGCTCGGTGACGCCACCATACAGGAACAGCAGCAGCTGTTCCACGGCTTCAGCTGTCACGCCCTCCAGGTTGATGACCTCCATGCTGCTCTCACACCACTGGCCGCCCAGCATGGCGTCGAAGTACTCACTGCGAGCTGACAGGATGGCCTTGTGGACCAGGAACCTGATGCCATCCACGGCCAGGCAGCAGTCACAGTTGAGTTCCTGCAGGTAGAGCTGGAGGAGGTCCTCCCCTAGAGGGCTGCATGTTTCATAGGGCAAGGTCTCTGGGGTTGTCTCACATGCATTGTCTGATACACTGGGTGCAGTTTCTGGTGCCTTGTTGGTCACACTGGGCATATTTTCTGGTGCCATATCTGCCACACTGGGCATATTTTCTGGTGCCATATCTGCCACACTGGGCATATTTTCTGGTGCCATATCTGCCACAATGGGCACATTTCCTAATGCCATATCTGCCACACTGGGCATATTTTCTGATGCCATGTTTTTCACACTGGGCTTATTTTCTAGAGCTAAATCTGCCCCACTGGGCACATTTCCTAATCCCATATCTGCCACACAGGGCATATTTTCTGAAACCCTGTCTACCATGCTGGGCAAATTTTCAGATCCCATGTTCATCACAATGGGCATTTTTTCTGAAATCTCACTGTCAACCTCACATTCTTTCACTGAAGAAAACATTTCAGAACCAACATTACCAGCTCCATCTTCTATCACAGTGCCAAAATTGTCTGAAGATTTTCCATTCACAATTTCAGTCTTCACCATCTGATTCAGAAAACATTCAGAAACTTCAACAGACTGTCCTTCTAATGCTCTGGTCAAGTGTCCACAAGAATGATCAAGAGACAACTCCCCATTTTGTGACATGAAGTTTAAATTTTCCTCTCCAGTGACAACTTTACTCACTACTTGAGCTATTTCCTCAGCCACTTTATCTACTACTTGCATATCTTTTTGTTCTGCAACTTTTGTTCCTACCTTACCTTGTTCTGCTACTTGTTCAACTTTTTGTACACCATCATTACATGTGTCCACTTCCATAACTGATGAAACATTTATCTGGCTACAGTTTGAGATTTGTGCACTGCCACATAACTGTGAGCCAGTGTTTAATACAGGCTGTTCTGGGCTGACCTGGATGGGTTGCGGATCTATGACACAACAGTTGGGTGTAGCTGTAACGTTAGGATGTGTGGCCATGACCTGACTTCCTTGTGTGGCCGTAACCTCAGTAGCATGGGTGGCCATGACCTGACTTTCTTGTTTGGCCATGGCCTGACTATCTTGTGTAAGAATGGCCCCCTTAGCATGTGTGGCTGTGACCTCATTAGCTTGTGCCGCTATGACCTCCTTAGCTTGTGTGGCCATGACCTCATTAGCATCTGTGACCATGACCTCATTAGCATCTGTGACCATGACCTCATTAGTATGTGTGGCCATGACCTCATTAGCTTGTGTGGCCATGACCTCAATAGCTTGTTTAACCATAACCTCCCCCTCTGGCCTAGCTATGACCTGTCCATCCTGTACATCTGTGACTGGGACATTTCTGTTTACTTTAGCTCCAGCCTGGACCTGACCAGGAAAATGATGAAGATGCTCCTGAAGAACCCAGATGGAATCATTCACTGTGTACATTTGTCTGAAACACACACAAAAAATTATTTACATTAAAAAAAAGATTTATATTCACACTGTTTAGTAATAGAATAAAGAAATACTGCACCCTCAACTAATGCATGTGAGGGTGTACTAGATGAAATCTGTCATGCTCCACCTCTAAAATGATGGTTTAACTTATCAAATCTATAACAACCCACACCTCTAACTAGGTGGTTTATCTAATTTAATCTGTCACACACAATACCTAAAAAGGTGGTTTATCTAATTTAATCTGTCACACATAATACCTAAAAAGGTGGTTTATCTAATTTAATCTGTCACACATAATACCTAACAAGGTGGTTTATATAATTTAATCTGTCACACATAATACCTAACAAGGTGGTTTATCTAATTTAATCTGTCACACACAATACCTAACAACAAGGTGGTTTATATTATCGAATCTGTCAAACCCAACCCTAAATGATGGTTTATCTTATCGAATATATTATGCCCCGCCCCTAACAAGGTGGTTTACCTAATCTGTCACAACCACACCCCTAAAAGGTGTTTATCTCATTTAATCTGTCACACCCAATCCTTAACAAGGTGGTCACACACAATACCTAACAAGGTGGTTTATCTTATCAAATCTGTCAAACCCAACCCTATCAAGGTGATAGTTTACCTGACAAAGTCGGACATCTGCTTTTTATTGAGGCCAAACACCTGTATACAACTCACTTCTCTGCCATCCTCTTTTACTGACTGGGTGACCCATGAATCCTTCCAAAGGTGTTTGGATCTGATATGCAAAAAATCACAAATTATTGGCTATTACTTCAACTGTCAAACATTTTGTATCATCAATAAAAGTCAAATTTGCTCAACACCTAAATCAATAGAGAAGACAGTGCTAGAGGAATTAAAAATACAATATTGAGGTTTTTTTTCTGTCTTTATAAATTAAGATCAGAGCTAGAGAGAAGATTTTGGTTTGGGGTAGGTCTAGCATATCTATAATATTGTATTAAGAAGTATCAGAAACATAAACCTACCTGGTTTTTAGTATACACTTATGTGTATATATAACATCAGTGCCATTGGTTATCTCCAGGTCTGAATGCATATCATCAGACAGCAGTCTTTATTTTGATATGGGAAAAATAAAAGTTGATGAAATAAGTAAAGAATTTTCATCTGATTTCCATAAAAAATATTCTGTCACCAGTCTTCTTCTTTCTTCTTCTTCGTTCTTAATTATTAGTGTTGAAGGGGATCCAGATTTATCTGCCAGTGGGTTTGAACTCGAGACTGTTCGAATTTATCAACCATGAGCTTTTTGCCGACTCGACCACGCCTCCAACACAATTAAGCGTTACGTGTCAACTGGTTATGCGCCATTGAGGCCATTGACTCCGATTTCAGCCTGCTTTTCTTTTTGGATTTGCTTCCATAGCCTTTGTCCAACCAAGAACAAACTACAAGGCAGCAGTTGTTTAATTTTGGAGTTGTCTCTCCTAGAAGAGTGGCTGTCCCCAGCTAACGAGCCTCATCTGCCCGAGGGTTCGAACTCGAGACTTTTCGGTTTAGCGACCATGAGCTTTACCGACTCGACCACGCCGACCCCCTGTCACCAGTAAAATTAGGAGTTTTTACCACATTGTGTGGTACACTATTGTGTACAAACAAACCAAATTAACTGCCATAAGGAGAAAGTACAGAAGTGTCAATCTGTATAAATACTGACAAAGAATTTGATTCAAATATCTGAAAACTACTGTATTTGTTAAAAATTGCTAGGCATGCAAAGTGACAAACTTTGAAGAGAATTCTCTAACAAAAACTTTATGGAATTAAAAAAAAACTATGGTATAGGTCAAATTCCCTTCCAGAAAAAAAGGTACATGGGGCAAATGAAGTACAGTTCATTAATTTCAATTACTTCAGCATTAGTGTTGAGCTATCTTTGCTTTCACTGAACTGAGTCAGGTACCTTTGGTGCAGAGCATACTCAGAAATGTCCTAGAGACCCTTGTGATCAAGTAAGTAACTGAGTGATCTATCCTTGACATAAATGTCCGACCTTAACTGTACTAGAAAAGAAAAAGACAGGCACATACCTTTGTATGTCATCTTTCAAACTCTCAGCAACTTTAGTTTTCAATCTTGACAATTCTTGTTTACTTTTTTCATGAAACGCCTGGCTCATGTCAAAGACACTGGCTATTCTACTGTAACTATCCATTGACTTTGCCATTATTCTGTAACAAATAAAACAATGTTAAAACAATTTAACATGACTTATAGTTATAACATTTATTGTATTATTCCATTGTCGGACACCAGTGCAGTAGCGTAGCGAGGGGGGGGGGGGTGGGGGGGGACATATGTCCCCGGGCGCCGACCTTAGGGGGCGCCAAAATGGGTTGGAAAAATTGAAAGGTTGAGGGGGGTGCAAATCGAAAGTTTGAGGGGGGGGGGCAAATCGAAATCTCGAGGGGGGGTGCAAATCGAAAGTTTGAGGGTGGGGGTGCAAATCAAAATCTCGAGGGGGGGGGGGTGCAAATCGAAATCTTGAGGGGGGTGCAAATTGAAAAGTTTGTCCCCGGGCGCCAGGAAAGGTCGCTACGCCTCTGCACCAGTGTAAATAATATTCCATGGCTTACACTTACCATTATTAAAATTTGATTCCTGTTTTATGGTGAGGAAATGTGATGATTTAGCCCCAGTGAAAACAGTGATTGATAAGCTCAGGCCATCAAACTTTGCCATGATGGCTACTGTCCGAAACACAAGTAAATCTGTAAAACAAAACAGGAGTGACCAAAATAAACTTCTGATTTTTCAAATGACAAATAAACAGGCCTATGCCTATTTAATGTAATAGGGTCTCTTACTAAATTATTGATTGTAGCGTGTATTTCGAAAATTGAAAATTCGTTAGTTTCGGGAGGAAAAGATACCGATTGACGCGTAATTTTTTACTGAAACTACTTTTTATACTCTGTGTGTGTCTAGGAAAAGTTTATTTAGCCTATTTCGATTTTAAAATTTTTGTGTTTATAAAAAATTTGGATTAACCTGCCACCATTATTTTTCCTCTTACATTAAAAAAAAAAGTGTCTCCGATATTGGTAGTACACAACTTGATGACGTCATACGCGTCAAATTATATTTTCGGACTTTTCGTCATTTTACTATAAATTGTTAATGTAGTATTTTATTATGAGTTTGACTAATCAAAATTTTATTTACTATACACAACTAGGCCTATTAATAATTGAATAAATTATTAGGCATAGGCCTACTGAAAACTTGAATTACAACCACCATGTAGGCCTAGTAGTAGCAAAATATTTTTTTTTTCTATTATTAGGTTTTAACATTTGTGTAGGGCCCTACATGACCAACAATTTCATACCAATACCATCGTCTAAAATAGTGAAAATGTTATAATATAGTTTATATAGACCCTCTACAAAGGTGTTCAGCTGCTTCTTATAGTAAGGCCTATTGATTATCAATATTAACCTTGCTTGAACACATTATAGTAAGTTATAAAAATTCATCTGTTAAGCTAGTGATACTAATTAATGGAACCATTATCTCTCACCACTATGATTATTTATTCATTCTAAATATTCAATATGTAATTTGGTGTCTAATAAATATATATTTATTTATTAATGGACTGCTTACTTCCAATAATTGTTGTTGCACTGTGAATTGCGCAAGTCTAGAGAAAAAACTTCAGCATAAGCTTATTTTATCAGAACATGTATATGAAGGCTTACTCATTGGAGATTGTTGTTTTTTTCTAGACATGTATAGTATTCATGTGGTAAGTGCAAACATGGTGTTACTCACAGACCCACCAGTATAATTTCTTATACAAGACCTGGTTTCAAATTCAAACAAAAGATAAAAAGAATCAAAATGGTTTGCTTTCCAAAAATATTTATTTATTAGATTTAGATGCAATTATATAAATTTCAATTATCAATGAAAAGTACAAAAGTAATAATGGGTTTAAGTTTAAGGTGTGAGTACAACAAAGTGATTTATATAACAAGTTTTAGTTGATGCAAATAAAAAAATGATCAGGTTGAATGAAAGTCATCAGTCCAGGAAAGATACAAAAATCTGCAAAGAAAAAAAAAAGTTATTTGATTTGTTTACACTATACTGTGTATCAAATTAGAATACCATAAGTAAAATATAAAAAAAGAGATTAAAAAAAATAATACCATGTCATTACATACCAACCTTTATTTTTTAACCTACTCAATTAACTTGCTTTGCTGCGTAAATGTAATAGCCAATATAATTTTTATGTATTCTATAAAAAATCAATCACTACTAATCAAGTCAGCTATTAGTGACTCAGCAGGTAGGCAAAAGTCCTCAGCTTCATCCTCATCCAGTGCCCAGTAGCCTACAGTGTAGACAACAGACTTGTTCTTTTTAGCTAGTACTCTGTTAATAATCCTCACATAATAGCGATGCACTTTCTGATCATCTAGCTCCCACTTGTCAGTCAGCTGGACACCAACCAGGTCTTTACCACCCACAATTCTTGACAAAGAGGGTTTCAGCTTCTGTCAACACCACGAAATAGGGGATGGTTTACTGAGACATTCGATCCAGACAACACATCATAGATGGAATTTTCAGTATCTCTGCGTTCCATAGCTTCCAACTTTTTCTTCATTTGCTTCATTTGAGATTGAATGTCTGTGTCTATTTTGTGCTGTAACTGATTTGTGTCGATGACCCTGTCAAACTCCTCAATCAGTTTGAGATTCTCTGCCTGAACAATGTCATTCTTTACTGAGATCTTGACCCTTTCTCCTCTTAAAGCATCATCTATCTCCTTCAATACTCTGTCATTGTCAGCAAATCCATCTCCCATTTAACACTATCAATCTTGGTTCTCAATTCTCTTGCTGAAGATGTCCAGTTGTTCTTTGAAACCTAACCTGCAATTTAGCATATTTTATGTTTGAAATCATCAATAACTTACCCTTTCATGCTGTTTCTGCACCAGCCAATACCTGCTTTGACATCTGTTGTTTTTTTTTTCTTTTATGTAAAATACTTCCTCTTCCAACACTGGATCTGTGTCTGCTTTCTCTGCAATGATTTAGTATCTTTTCTTAGTTTACTTATTGTAGAAAAATATGAATTATAAAGGAAGTTCTGTGCAACTGTATTTTATAGCTGTAAGTTGATGAATCAAGTCATGACTTAGTATACTAAAATAAACAATTAGTGTTAGAAAAAAGTCTGTTACATTAGTAGTCTATTACAAATTACTTACTTAATCCTCATCACTCCCTGTGGAGTATAGGGCAGCAACAAATCCCTGCCATTCCACTCTGTCTTGGGCGAGCCACTTTAGTTCATGCCAGGTCTTGCCAGCAGCTTGCACTTCTTCTTCCATCTATCTCCTCCATGTTCCCAGTGGTCTTCCTCTCTTTCGTTTTCCAGTGCCATGTTGGGGAGTCATCTTTTGCTCATGCGAAGGACATGGCCCAGCCATCTCCATCTCCTCATTCGAACTTCTGAAAATACATTTGGAAAATTTAGATATAGATATCTAGGCATAAGGTTTATTTTAAAATAAATAGACTACGCCTACTAGGTTTATTTTACACAAAAAAAAAAAACCATTTGTTTTTAAAATTGTGAGTCTAGTAAAAAAAAAAAGTTACTATTGTTTAGAGTAGAGGTAAGTTAGAACTAGATTAGATCTAGATTTAATTAGGCTACTTAACACTAAATAGGTATAATTAAAAGTAGTCTATAATTAATAATTAGGTAAATAATTATGATCACTTAAAGTACTGTCACTTATCAGAAATGTCTAGATCTAAATGTGATTCCGATGGCTGAATGATTTCTCACTCAGATTTCAATCAAAGAGCTGCAAGACCACAGACTGAAAAAAAAAAGTAGATTAGAGATTCTAGAATCTAGAGTCTATATCTAGAAAATTAGATAGAATCTAGTTAATAGAGATCTAGATCTTTTAAAATAATCTAGATTAGGCTTATAGTATACTATACTATAGAATGTATCTATATATATAATTCTCCTCTTCGAGCCGTTAGAAAACAAGCTGCAAACGCTCTCCCTACCTCCCCACCCCTACATGGTTTTAGTGAGCTGTGTTCACTCTAAATGTTTACAAGCAGAGCCAACGATTTTAAACGTAGGGGGGGGGGGGAGGGGGGGGGGAGGGGGGGGAGGGAAGGAAGGGGGGGGGGGGTTATGGTCCTTAACGAGCTACTTATAGTGTTTTAAAGAAATATTTTCAGTGTCAGCGTTGGTACTGTCGAATTCACAAATTATGAATTATTGAAAATTAGAAACAACTAAATAGCGGCGTATGTTATGCCGCGGGCCGGCTCGTTGTATAGAATCTACATCTAGTCTAGCTTGACGATCATCTGGATCTAATCTATCTAGTAGGGAGGCTCACTAACTTAAAAGCGTCCTTGGTTGCTAACCAGAACATGGCGTAAGGATCGGACCATGACTTCCGGCGAGTTTTTCGACTTAGTTCCAGAGACCTTCTTAGAATTACTTTTAAAAATGTTTATCACGAGTAAAATGGCGGGTTTTCACGTTATAAAAACATGCTATAGGTGGCAAGGCTAAATATGCCAGAAAAGCAT
This sequence comes from Physella acuta, assembly GCF_028476545.2. NCBI lineage: Eukaryota > Metazoa > Mollusca > Gastropoda > Physidae > Physella > Physella acuta. The sequence continues at coordinate 82,136 of NW_026731730.1, read as the reverse complement.
TTTCAGAAATTGCTTTGGGGAATGTAGGCTAAATTTAAAGTCGGTGTCATTCAAAATAATTTAACTTTTTAAATATAGATCTCCCTCTCACAAAATTGATTTCCAAAGTAAAGCATTATTAGTTTTATCATTCTATGAAAAAATAAATCAAATATCTTCAACACTTTTTTTTATAAGATGTGTCCAAAAAATGACAACCAAATTTTTTTATTTTTTTTGACCACGTGACCGCTATTTGAATGGATACGTTTACCTGGCATGGTTTTTTATTTTGCTCTTTTGTTCAATAAAAAATGTTATAAAATTAAAGAAATAAAAGAATTCAAACATCACTTCTGTCTTGTCTTTTTTAAAATTCTTTTCTGATGACATTCTCTTAAATTTTTTCCCTCTATAAATATATCCCGACGATAGACGGGCCAATTCTACTTTTAGGAACTCTCTTGTAAAAAAAAATTAGATCTATTTCACGGTCAATTAAAAAGTTAAACCCTTCAGCTTTTAAGCAGGTTGTCATGGATGGATCCCTCATACCATAGCTGTGAGTGACCAAAAAATTTAAAATTCAATAATTTAGTCTAAAACTTGCAACAACTCCCAAAATTAGTGCCTAGTGGATAAAGTATGGACGTTTTTTATTTAGTTGTCATGTTTAAGTTGAAAATTGAGTACATTTCAAATTTACTAAGAAAATCTACTATCTAGATCTAAGAATCTAGACTAGACTAGATTCTAGATCTATTTTACAAGATCTAGACTTGGATTTAGATTTCTAGATGATATAGATTATACTAATAAATTATAGAGTATCTAGATTTTATAGATTATAGATCTAGAATTGATCTGATCTACTAGAATCTAGATCTAGAATCTAGATTCTAGATATTCTAGGTCTAGTTTAGTTAGACTCTAGAATCTAGTCTAGATTCTAGATCTAGATCTAACTAAATCTGATCTACCTAATGACACTATTAAACCTAATTACTTTTTTTCGTAAAATAGTTTTTTTTAATAATGTTATTTTTAAAAAACTTAATAAATATACAATATTTTAAAAATCTTTTTAAAATAATGGCGGCTACAAAGCTATCGATTCAGACTTTGCAGGGACATTTAAACGACTTGTTGGTGGGAAATTAGCTGTTTTCAGACTTAATTTAAAAAAAATTTGCAAAACTCTGTCGAACAACCAAACTTTTAACAAGAACAAGAATCTAATTCAAATAGAAAAAAAATGCTGAAATTACCTCTATTTTTGACTCCAATAATCCGAAGAAAGAAAAACTAAATTAATAAATATCGTCCGCCAAAATATTTTCCAATATGTCAAGTAAACCCGAAGGGAAGAGAGCGTCAACAAAATGCCGGTTGGAACAAGCCGTTAGTCTATTTTTAGACTCACGCGCGGCGGTGACGGAAGCCTGGGACAAAAAGCGAAAGGGGAAGTCAGCGCCATTTCCAAAATGGTTGCCCTTAGAAATTACGAAGCCGCAATACACGCTAAAGTAGACTCTACTAGTTAACAGTTAAAGTAAGTAGTTATCTACCTTGTACTAGATCTACTATTTAATATTTATTGTATTTATTACTAACTAATTAATTAATTACACAGAACATTAAATAAATTTTAAATAGGCCTAGGCCTAGAAGTAGAATCTAGGCCTAATAATAACTTGGCCTAGCTAATAAGCTTAAAAAAAAGAAAGCAAAACTACAAACTTATTACAAACAGACCAACCCATTATTTTAAAAAAAAAAAAAAAAACATAAAGAAATGACTCATTCAATTCCGGTAATAAACTGATTCATTCATTCATGAGTTGTTCTTATCTCCACCCTCAACAACAGGTGAGGAAGGACTAAATATAAATTAAAAAAAAAACAGGTCGTGTATTTTAACAGATAGATCTAGATCTAGATATAATTCTAATAGATAGCTTTAAAATATATTAAGATACATTATTACATTAATTAAAAATAGGCCTAAGGATTTTGGAATTAACATTTATTATAACAAATTTGCGTTACTTAATTTTTTTTTTCGCATTTCGGATACTTTTTCGGATCTTTTTTTTTAACTATCCCAAAATTTATTTTTCGGCTTGTTTATATTTTAATTATTTAAAAAAAATTACCTTTGACCTAATGTTTATAAGGAAACATCTCTTTCTAACTTACTAAATTTTATTGAAACCAAATAGGGCTTACTCTCTTAAAGACATCTGTCAACGAACTTTACTAGATCTATAAGATAATTTCCCACGTACGGTTCTTTCAGTGAAACGTTCGTAATCAAAGCCCGAGCTTTATTAAAACTTAAAACTGGTAATCAATTTACAGCTCACCTCCCCCCCCCCCATATTATAGGCCTATCATATAAAATAAATTAACTAGCTTTAAAAAAAATCTAGATTTGACATAGCTGATCAGATGTGTCAAATGAAAGGCAGTGTTGCCGGACTAAAATTTCCAGGGGGGGGGGGGGGGGGGGGGCGGACAACTCTGGGCAGCGTAGGTGTATAGTGTATGTATAGTTATCCTTGAGAGATTGACACGGTCCTACCCAATATTAAGACCCTTGTTACAGTGTCGTACGTCTACGATTGAACTGTTTATAAGATAGGAAATATCTACTAGTTTTAAATAGGTATACGGGGTTATGCAATTTGATCACAACTGGACCGAGATATCCCAATATTCGGGAAGTTGGACTAGGTTTTACAAGGGCACATTAAACTGACTTAATGGCATCTTTTGGGGGTGGGAGCTCCCAAACAAATATATATATACTTACCAGTGTCGTTCCTCACGCCCGGAAAAAAAAGTCTGAAAGAAACACTGCTTGATGCCCCCCCCCCCCACCTGCATCTGCGCATGTCACGAAAATATTATGGTTTTGTTGTCCGTTGGATCCTAACCTTAGATTGGCAGCGAGTGAGCCCTGACAACAACAGGAGCTGGCCTATACTATATCAGCAGGTTCAACATCTGCGTGGGTAGGGACACTATTACTATACCCCGGTCCTCCAGACTAGTGGAGCAACTTATTTCATTTTTTTTTTTTCAAACGCGACAGAAACCTAATCATCAAGTTCAAACATTAAGCCGATTAAATAGGAGCAGTTCTCCGGAATGGAAAAATTACGGATGCCGCTGAAAATTGCAAAATAGAAGTCGATACCCCGACATACATATCCCAGAGACGTGATGAAATTAAAGAAATGGTGCTGAATTAGGCACCGCAATGGAAGAGAAGATATGGCCAAGGAAGACAAGAGTCGAAGTATTTTGAAGAATTGCGAAGGAAGTTGCCAGGGACCGGCAGAGTGGAAAGAACATTCTTCAGCATCCTTATGTGCCCTGGTTACCAAAAGAAAAGATCACGTGATTAATGAATGTGTTGGATAAATGTTAAAATTCACTCTAAAAAATTAGAATCTTCTTATCCAACAATTAGGCATGTAGCCAGGTGCGCAACATCACTCAACCAATGTAGGCCTATTAAGTATTTTTTACTAATTAGTTTGAATAGTGTTAGGAAATAGTTTCTTTCTCTATTATTCACAAGTAGGCCTATCAAAGACAATATTAGAGAGATTTTACAGTTGGAAGTATGAATGAAGGGATACGCGAGTCACCAATAAAACTGTTAGAGGTTGCTTAGTTTAGGCTAGGCTTCGGCTTAGGTTATTATTATAGGTCATATATTGATTAAAACACGTGAATATAGGTTGTATTTCATCTCCTCCATCGGCTATAAATCTAATTCTGAATATTGTTTTAATATTTCTAGGAGAACGATGAATTAATAAAAACAAGTAGGCTTTAGGCTCTAAGTCTATATACTATTAATATACTATTAATGACCAACATGTGCCTTTTAAATAGTTTTAATAATAATGCCCGCTTCTGGTTTCTTACATTTTCGACTGATAATTAAGCTTTTGAGGAGGTGTAGTAAATAATATGCATAACTTATAACATTATAGACCCACCGTATTAGCATATATTTAGGGCCTGAATGTTTTGAAAATCTGGCAATCAACAATTAACATAGGTATGTATACAGACATTTGAAGTTACGTCACTGAAATTTAACTCACACCTTGTTGATTTTAAAAAAAAGGTAGATCTAGATCCGTTTTATTTAATGATTCTTATTGTAATACCTTGAGCTAGGTAGATCTAGAATCTAGATCTATATCAATCAATAACCAGATCAATTAGCAAGATATAAACAAGAACATAGTTTGTAATTATAATATTTATTGTAAGCCGTCCAAAAAACCCCACTCCTCCCCCCCTTTCCGCCCACATTGAGTAACTTTAAATTTCTGGATCTCAAAATCGATTTTTTTCGGGGTAGCAGGCTACCCCTGAACTCCATATACTATATAATCTAAATCTAGATCTTGATAAAAAAAATCGACTGACCATGTCTTTAGACTTAGGACATTGGTTTTTCTTTAGATTTTTGAAATTTTTAGATCCATCCAGTCCAGAATTCTTCTGGTTATTTTAGAAATCTGGGACAGGGAGGGACATCAAGTACAAGTAGTTAAGTAATAAAATAGTGTCAAGTGAAGTAGCCTATACTATACTAGATCTACTTTTTTTTACATAATTACATAATACTTACATCTAGTCAAGTACATACTCACATCACATACTATTTTACTACCTACCTAGATCTACATGTAACATACATACTAAACAAATTAACATTTAACATAGTACACCACACTGAGTAGTATATACTTAGTAGTCTAAAGTCTAAATTCTAGTACAGGTAGACTATTCTTAACTATTCTAGTACTTAAGTATAAGTACTGTTGTAGGCCTATCTCCTATGGTCACACTATAGTGGGGCCTATGTCCCTATATTAGTATATAGTATATAGCCTGCTCCTTAGTCACCAATAAATATATATAATATATTATATATAGTTATAGGCCTGCCTATACTGTTGTATTGTTAGTGAAAGTGTTACAGTGAGTTATACTATAGATGATGGCATGGTGATAGATTTGCAGTTAGCTTGTTTGCAGATTTGATTGTTATTAACTAATACTAATAGGTCTATAGTCTATACTTAATAATACAAATATGATGCTACTATGACTAATACTGTAATACTAATAGTCTAGATTGCTAAACCCAATTGTAATAGTTTGATTATAGTTATAGACTCAATGCCTTTGACTCAGTTACTTAGTAGACTTAGACCCTAGATTTAAATTATGTTAATATGTAGGCCTTTAGAAAAACTTATTACCTGTTGAAAAGTAGATTATTTATTTAGTATTAGGCCATAGTCATAGAAATGAATTTATTATAATTAATTTAGGTAGGCTACTATTTTTAATAAGACCTTTAATTTTATTTTGAAATCTTTAATCTAGTTCTATAGCATATATTGTGGTTTTAATTTATATTTTAAAATCAAGCATATTTTATAAATACATTTTCTTTCTTAAGGGTCTTGCAAAAATCAAAATGGATAAACTACTGGAGTCAATTAACAATACTTTACTTCAAGATCATAGTGATATTGAAAAAGTGACAATGCTAATAGTGTTGTCAGAATTGTTGGATGCAAATCATGCTGATAACAGCTTCAGAGAAACATTAACTCAGTCTGGTATATGTGAAAATTTGCTGACTTTTCTCAAGGGACATCAGGAACTTGTAGATATTGAACAAAATAAGCCACCTTTTCTACTTATATGTCATCTTGCAATGAAATGCATAATGTGCTTTTATTCATCCAAAATAAATCCTTCCAGCTTGGATTCTGCTGTGGTAGAAGTTTTGCTAAACTATCTCAAGCCTTACACCAGTAATCATTTCTACCAGTTTACCCAAAAATACAACTCAAGTTTAAAGGAGCTAATTGAAAATGCCAGTAGTGATCTTGAAATTATTTTACATTGTAAAGCCAGTCAAAATATCTTTACAGAGGAATTGCCTTTTTATGAAGCTGAAATGGCAAACCTATCAGATTCTGTTTATATCTGTTCCTTAAGAGTTCCACCTAAAGGAGAAATTGTGTCTGATTACCTTGTAAATCAGAGTCTTGTATGGAAGTCAGCATCAAATTTTGAAGGCCTAAAAGAGGAAGACAAGAAGCAGCCCCAGGAAATGTGGAAGAAGGCCCGTATTACACATGTCCTCAAAGGTAATTTCTTCTGGATGTTGTGTGGTGAGGAATGCATCAAGACAGCAGACAACATTTATGGTTCCCTGAGCTCACCGAAACTAGAATTAATTAAAATTCAAGCAAAACCTGATGAAATTGTGGTTGCTGAGATTGAGTCAGGGTGCAAGTTTTTTCGTGGTTATGTCATTTCTGAGACATGTGGGCAATATACAGTTTTTAATGTCGACTCTGGAAAAGTGCATCAAACTCGTGATGTTTATTTTCTTCCACCTGATTTGTCACTTACAAATATCCCAGCTCTAGCTAATTTAGGATATTTGGAAGGTGAGTAACCTTTTGTTTTTTCTTAATTGTCTAGATGTATGTGGTTTGAAGTATTTATTGAGCATTGTTTTCATTTTAGTTAACTTAATCCTTATATTTAAATTGTTCTTTTCATGATTACTTCATTCTGTTTCAACATTCAGCTTGCAAAATACAAAAATATTATAATGCCTTTGAAGTGATTGAAATGTTACCATTTATTAAAAGCTTTTAATATCCTTATTGATGGTGTTTTGGGTTGACTAGAAAAAGAATATATTTTATAGCTGGTCTCTGATAATGGACTTAATAAATAACTAGTGTTGCTAGTTGTAAACTACTAATAAGTTTTTTTTAACTAATCTCAACACTAATAATAAACTCTAATATAGCATTACTACTCACAAAACACCCACATATATTCCAAATTCCATTCTCATAATCCAAACTAAAAATGTACTCAAATATTTTTCTGAAGACATGCTAACCTACTCTACTTTTCTGTATTGATCCACTTCCTTGTCTAAACAAAGTTTGTTGCTACATAGATTTTAAAAAGATAGTATTTTCTCAATCATTAACCCTTCCTCAGGTGTCATGCCTCTACCTCTAGATGCATCCATTGTAGCATTTGCAACCAGTGTTATTTCTTCTATTGTAAGGTACAGTTGTGAATTTGTAATCACTTTTAAATTGGTTTTTGAATATTATTGAGTTTTAACTAACATACTACCATTTGCCTGAAAAATCTATGTGCTTTTTTAAATTCTATTAATTATATATTTTAAAAAAGCGTGTTTTATTTTGAAATAATAGCACTGTTCTTTTATGTTTATGATATATAGTTTTAAAACAAACATTTTTGAAACAGTTTTTATTAAATTATAGGCTTGTTTTTTTTTAAAAAGCCACTTATATTAATAGTCATTACCATTAATCCTACTTTTCCATTAAAATTTCTTGTTACTTTAAGTATCTTGCCAGGTTTTTAAAGTTCATTATGTCTAAAATTGATTTTTTAAACTTTCAACAACAAAAAAATAGGTTTAATTTATCAGCAATTGATGAAGTTATGGATAAGGGAATTCTAGACATTCTGCCAGACTTGATGACAAGTCCTGATCTGGAAGTCGCTACTCAGTCAATGCGCCTGGGTGCCAACCTTTTACTTAAGAAAAAAACTTCCTTTTGTGAAAAGTGGCAACGCATCTTATTTGTCACATTAGGTAAGTTGTCCTATCATTTTATTTTTATTCCTAATCTCCTATAGCAAGAGCATGAATGATATAAAAATGAAACCTCATAATACCAAACCCAACCCAAGTGTAAGTCAAACAATCCCTCTATTCAGCATAATACCAACTGGAAAGTATACAAACTGTAAGTGAGCGAAAGTGAATATTAAGACTGATATTTTAATGAACTGATTTTGAAATAACGTTTCAGTGTTGTTTTCACTAAAGAAAATGTATTTTCTTCTTGGCTCCAGAAACTCTGAAAAAAGCATTAACTAATGCCGAGACAGCTGGCTACAATATTTTAATTAACTCGTGTCTGTTGCTGGTAATGAACAGGATCTTCATGTGTCCCGAAGCAAAGAATTTTTTTTACACTATGAAAGGTATTTATAACTTTTTCCAAGCAAATAGCTTAGCACCATTGGTTCAGTAAATGTTCATCAGTGTATATTTTATGAGAATCGTAGTGTGTTTGAGACTTTTTAATTATTTTTACAGGCCTTCAAATAGTTCTGCGCACCAGAGTAATCTTCCAGAAACATTTTTTGATCCACAAGAGTGTTGTCCAAGTTCTAGCCAACTTTGTTCATGCAACTGCTCAGTCTTTCCCACAGAGGCCTGCATCTTCACAACCACCCAGGTATGTTGCATAATAATTCAAAAGTATTGGACCTGACTTGTAAAAACCTGCAATTTATCAAAGAAATGTACTGTAATAGCATCCATTGTTGCCATGTCACCAGAAACAAGATCTGACTTACCATTTAGCATAGGCTATTTATAAACAGCACATTATCTGCTAAGATGTTTGTTTTTACTACTAAAAAGCTATTTTATTGTTGCATTAACAACAAAAGTATTTTTTAATATGGATAATTACTCCATATTTCTGTATTATGGGAGGGGGATTGGTTCACATTTCTGTTTGTACTGATTTTAGAATAAAATTCAATTTTAGGAAATATGAAGCTGGCCAGTTTGACAGAAAGGATTTTTATAACAAACAAAAGTATACATCTAACGGTGCATTTAAGGGCATTGGTTATGAGGTAATTTTATTGAGGTAGTTAGTTGTCTTCCTTTAATTTTTTGCCTATCCCATTCATATGGAAGTATATCCTGCAAAATCAAGGCTGTAAATCTGAAATAGCAAATAAAATGCTAGACTGATGTATATATTTTCTTTGTGTTTTATTTAACAGCTGGATAGTGATGAGGAATGCAGTGAGTCAAAGCATTCAGGTAACGTATTTAAAAATAATAAAAGTTTTCATGGTAAATTTAGTGCCAGATTGAGTGTTAAACTGTAGTTTAATTTATATTTTATTTATATCCTGCACTTTTCTTCAGATTCTTCTGATGATTTTTGGCAACGAAAACCAGAGAAAAAAAATGAAGATGAGAAAACCTACTATTTATTAGGTACACCTGAACTCCGTTTTAAAATAAAACGTTCTCTCAAATTCTCTTTTAAAAATGTGTTTGCTTTTGACCAGTAGACAAGGTGTTGTAGTTAATAGTTGTAGTTAATGTTCTAGATCTGTACTATATTACAATGTGCAAGCTTAAACTATAATATGTAAGATACATACTATAATCTAACCTTAAACATCTTAGAACTACTGTTGATTCAAACAAAATATTTTTTATCTTACCTTATTTCTCTTCCAGGTGAGAAGGTAAAATTTACCTGTGACTCAGAGCATGAAATACATCTGTCTTGGAACTTGAGTGCAGAAACCTTGGCTAAAACATTTTGTGGCATGTTAAACTCTGGTAAACCAGACAGCAGACACCTGTCTTGTATTTGTTTTGTTATAAGTTTAATTGATCAAATGTATTTTTTGTACTGTCTATATGTGCATGCAAATTAAAAATATTTTGTCCAGGCACACTTTGTAATGAATTAGCACTACTATATATTATATGGATAGCTGTAAATTTGGCTTTTCATTTCCAAAACCACAGTGCTAACCACAGGCAAGACATTTTTTATTTCCTTAGTTTTAGGAGTAATTTTTTTAAATTTTTGCAGGTTTGGGTGGTAAAGTCTATATAGGCATTGATGAAGAAAGTGTTGTGCATGGTGAAACACTCAACCAGAACATCAGAGATGAACTGAGGCTGGGCTTGGATCAAGTCATGACAAAAATCACCCCAGCTATCCTCCATAATCAGTTCGACATCAAGTTTATCCCAGTGCTAGCATCAGCTCAGAGTCCTGCCACTGATCTCTTTGTTGTTGGTAAACAGGATTTTACATTTTTTTTTGCATAATATAGCAGTATTTTATTTTTTATTTCATTATATGTTTTGTAGATGCTATGAAAATAGATGACTGCTTTGCTGCTTTTCACATTTAATAACCAGTAATTAAATTCTTATTTGTTATTCTTTGTCAAGTAATTAATTGAAGTAGGTACCTTTACTTTTTTTATTGTCCATTGTGCAAATGAAGTAGAGTTCTTTTGCTTCTTCTTCTGTTTGTGAAGGGATTTCATTGTTAGCACATTGCTTAGCCACCTTTATTTTCCTCAACTGTAGGAAATGGGATGTCTTATGACTCTTGGTTTAGTAATAATGGGCTCTACTTATTGACATAATTATCCCATTCATTTTTGTAACTCTTCACCACAATTTTTGTTAGTTGTAATGCATTAAAATATCTTTTTATGATTTTGACTGATGAGATTGAAACTTATCTTCCTAGTGATGGGCTGCAAGCCAGTTCCTAATGTCATCTACAGCTGCAATGCTGAAGAATGTTACTACAGGCTCGGAGCCACCACATCCATTTTTTGTCACCAGGTGGGCATTTACATCAGACTGATTGGTTTAAAGAAATGTGAACAGCTTAGTAAAACTATATAGACGAGATAATAAGATCAAGTCTATGTTTTTGACAGTCATACTGTTTCAGGTTTGAACGTCTCTAGGACATAAACTAGAGCTCATGTTTCTGTGTCCTCAGAATGCCATCTACACTATGTCCAGCTGCTTTATTTTCCTTTAGCTCAGGCTGGATAAGACTTGGACATTCTATAGCAAACCTGTATTCCACCAAATGATTACCATCACTTTTCTGTGTGTAGGTTAAACAAACAAGACTTTGAGATTCCATTTGCTAGCCTAACTATTGTCTTTCAGGATATCAGAGAGCTGTGTGTTATTGAAGAAGAGTCCCTGTATATGAATGAGATAAAGACACTACAGGAGGAGCTGGCTCATCTCAAAGCTGTTTTAAACACAGTTAGCCCCTGATTCATTTTAAAGTTTTATTTGTATCATCAATACCAGTGGATCATATCTTGTTTTTTTTTTTTTTTTTGTGATTTAGTTTTTTTTATATATATAACATAGTTAATATATTTTTAAATATGTTTGCTTTATTTGACCAGTGTTTCAAATGAAATTATGACAATCTATGAACAAATTATTATTATTTTTTTGCTGTATATTTCTTACTTTCGAGTAAAATTGTACATTTATGGTGCTAAAAGTTAATTCCTAAAAATCCTAGTTTTAAAGCTTGCTTTTAGCTCATGTGTTTAAAATATAACTGCCCAGCTTAAGTTTAATTACTTTTCATTATTACCTTTTTGTATTTAAAAACAATATTGTAGTTAACTGCCATTTAGTCTTGCACAACTTGAAGTTTGTAGAAAGTTGATGAATGTAAATGTATGTTTAACATGTGCCTATTTTATACAATTTTCAGTACATTTTTCTCTCTGATTTAAGTCTAATATTAGCATCATCACTTTGTTTCTTATCTCTTTTTTTTGTTTTGCCTGTTATTGTTAAAGTAAAAAACTTATAAAATGACAGTCTTGAAAAAACAGGGAAACAAAATTGAATCATTCCCTTAGCATACACATAATTGACTTTATTTGTTAACATAAAGTAATGTATACAATTTTACATTGAATAAATAAATGAGGTGTGTGATATACAAGAAAACAACAACAGTATGTGTCATAATTTAAAGCTGACTGAATAAAAAAAATAAAACAAAGAATTGACTTATTTTAAATCAGTGGATATTACAACTAAAATGCAATATCATTGTTTTATAATTGCAAACAAAATTTATTATGTTGCTAAACATTTTAAAACATGAATATTATTATGGATTAAGATCTATGTAAAGGAAATGCCATTAGGGACTAAAAAATGGAATGTGTGAATTGAGATTTTTAAAATTATTATGACATGTATAAACTATTTTATGAGCTTGAGAATCATATGAAAAAAAAAAAGGATTTGTGGATAATAAATGCAAGTGCTATATATTAGCACAGGTCCTTAAGTTACTTAACAACAATATTGCTGAATGAAATAAAATTACAATCACAGGATTCATCTAGTTAAGTAAATAGTAGTGTATAAGTTAGATATTAAAATATAAGTTAATTTCAACAAAATTAGCAAAGGCAGTAAAAATTATCTCAAATAAGAAGATATTAGTAAAATTAAATATATTCCTAGTTTATGTACAAATGTAGTTGCATTAATTGTGCTTAGTGTGAGAGGAAGTCCCAGGTCTCAATCCAGGTCAAGGATTTGATTTGTTGCGGTGTCAGGGCCTCACCACCATAGGTGAACACAGACATTTTGATGAAAGCTTGAAGAGTTGCTGCGACTAAAACAACTGAGCCATACTTGATCAGTGAGGTGAACATGGAGCTTCTGTGGAGAAAGTTTTTTTTTGTTAGATGAGTTGTTTAAATTAGTTGAGGTGATTAGAGAGCGGGGAGGGAAGTTTTTCTTGGTGTCATGAGGGGTGGTGTCAATCACAGCCACAAGATGCAAATATTGCAATGAAATACAGATATAATTATATTTTTTCAACCTTGCAATATACATGCAATCTGTTTCTATAAGGCTGGCTAAAAATTTTAACCCCTGCCACACACACCTCCACAGTATATGGCTGAAATTTCTTACTAAATCTTGTTCAGCTATTTTGATACAGCTGCTTTAAAACTCTACCATCAAAATACTAACCAATACTATGGTTTTATTTTCTTATATTATGTTATTAAAGCCTTAAACCTTTTTGAATTTGAAACAGATTCAACAAATCTGATAACAGTTGATAAAGACATAAATAAATAATATATAATAATAACTGATGTATTGCTGCAATGATGTTTTAAATTATAAAAATTAGCTTAGCTCTAAAAGGGATAAAGTTATGATACTTACTTTGGTAAAACAGAATACAGATGATCACCTAAGGCTGCTAGTGTGAGGACCTTGAAGACAACAGATGGTAAATAGTGATGCAGGAATAGTGTTCTATCTTCTAGGTAGTAGGGGAGGTAATGCAACAAGTATCCACCAACACAAAGCTCTCCAGTGAAGAGGAAGTGCTGCCACTGAGCTTTAAAAAAAAAAAAAAAAATTCTTTTCATATTCCAGTATACTTTGTTCAACACATTTTTTCTTTTTTCTTAAATGCTAGACGCTAATAAAAATGTAAAAAAAATGTTGATATAATCATGTGACTTAGCTTGTGTATAATTAGGCAAGTAAATAAAAAAAATTAAAACATTTTAAAAATCAAGCTTTCACTCCTAGAGGTAAAAAGGGCTGCATTGAAATAATAGTTTAGAATTGAAAAAATAAAATCAATATAATACTTTTTGGCAGAAACTATTGAACTTTATGGAATACCTTCTGATATATCAAAGAAGGCCCTTTGTCTGCGCAAGAGGTAAAATATCCAGACAGCGATGTATAACAACACAGAGATGGTTGCTGAATGCCACACAACAATATTTCCAATTAGGTGAATCTGAGACTGGAAAGTAAAAACATTTACTAATCAATTACAGTAGTATGTTCAAATATTGCACTTACAAACTGAATTATTCTTAAACTGTTTTTGTATTGTTTGTTAATTAACCATATCCTTTGGTATTATTTTACATGTATTTTCCCCTTAAAAATAAAGCATATTTTAGATAGATATGATGTCTAACACACAAAATGAAATCATGCAGCTGAAAAAAAAGGCCTATTACTCTGAATTTTTTATAACACCAGTATGTACACACTACAGCTGTATTAGTTTGATTGGCTAGAACAAAATATGAACTCATTATATATCACTATATCTTTTTATATCCAAACGATGTTTTAAGTTAATAACTATAAATCCTTTTTTTTAAACAAAGAACAAGCTGTAGTGTAAGTACCACATACATTCTCACTAGAACTTACCAAATATGCAATGGGTTTTTTCCTAATAATGTCTAAACAAACTATTTTAAAACAATTAATTATTACCAGCTTTGATTTAAATCTACATAGCATAAAGCTGCCTGCATGCAAGACTTACATTATCGCTAGAACTCATCCAATATGCAATGTTTCTTGACATAAAAGGCCATTCTTTGGGTCCTGAACTGTACTTGTGCTCCAACTTGGCATCTTGATTACTAAAAATCATTTTAATCTAAGAACAAAAAAATAATTTAGTCGAATGTCAGAAAACAAACCTTGATTTTCAATAAAACAGCCTAAAATGTGAAGAAGCACATATTTTAACTAATGTGTGTAAGAGTAAGAACTTTAAAACACCTGCAGTTCATACAACTTGGCCCAGAAGGACAGGTAAGTTGGTTTCAATGGAATCAACTCTGCTTGCTGCAGTTCTGCTGCCTGTTTTTCCTTCTCAGAACCTTTACAATAAAACAGTTAAGTTAAAGCTTTGTTCTGTGAAATGCTGTTCCTAAATGTTTTATGATGGGATAGACTATACACAAAACATCTGCACACAAAGATATTCCTCAACATTCCAAATGGTATAGTTTATTATAGTTTAACACTTATGTATGACAGTCTCAACAGTACACATACTTGTGGTGTAGCGATGTTCCTCAACATTCCAAATGGTATTGTTTATTATAGTTTAACTTTTATATATGAGAGTCTCAACAGTACACATACTTGTGGTGTAGCGATGTTCCTCAACATTCCAAATGGTATTGTTTATAATAGTTTAACACTTATGTATGACAGTCTCAACAGTACACATACTTGTGGTGTAGCGATGTTCCTCAACATTCCAAATGGTTGACTTCTGCTGGATCATTCTGTCAGCAGTGACCTCAAGCTGGTGGAAGCCCCACTCTGGTAACTGTTTGCCAGTTGTCTTAAACACAAGATCAACCAAAATTTTATTTTCATTTGCCACATTGGTGTGTAAGCAACAGAAAAATGTTCTAAAAACAACATATCAGTTACACAAGTTGAAATTTTAAAAATTTGGAATGCTTAAAGATAAAAACAAGCACAAGTCAGCATTTGAATCTTAGGCAGGTCAGGTATAAATATCATGAAAAATGTGTATTTAAAAAAATTCAGTTTAAGTAAGTGTTTGCTAAAATTGGGCTGCTGAGCTTGAACACAACCCTCAGCAAAGGCTACTGATGCACATACACACAACAAACATAACTACAGTCAATTTCACTTTCTGATCTTACCTTCATTGCAGTTGAGGTATTCACATGAATAAGACGAATCTGACTTTTAATGGTTTGCCAGATTTCATCATCACTTTCTCTGTTCACTATATCCTACGGGATAAGGTTATGGATACACTGTGATTAAGGATATTATTATTATGGCAGATTATGCATGAAAGATAGTACTACTGAAACATTTATTGCATGTTACCATCCGATACATAAGGCACTTTGGATAAAATAAAAAACAACTCAGGACTGACCAACTTCCATAAGTTCTGGGCTGGCATAGACACATTGTAGTTGACATAGCAAGAAACTTCCTGGTTGTTAGGGGTCACAGGAGCCGCAACATCATGGCTAAAACAGAATATTAAAAACTAATTTCTATTGAGAATATATGAGGAAAATTGTGTTTTATTGAAACAAACTTTTTAAATATTTATTTTGAGGAGTGACATAAAATAACAGACTATGTTATTGCACATAGCATGTGGTGTAGGTAAATGTACATACGTATTCAAAGCTCTGCTAGTGATGCCATGTACAAGTTGTATGATGTCTCCATGCTTGACTGGTTTTGGTGGGTCTTCCACCATCAGGTCTTGTCTGAAAATGGTCATGTTGACACTATATATATGTTTGCTCTGGTCAGTTTGGTTCTGGAACTGACAACTGTTGTAAAAACTATTACCATGACTTGATGTATAAGCCAGATATAAAGGTATGGTTTACCTGTTAGAGTGGTTGATATAAAGCCAAAAGTAAAGGTATGATTTACATGTTTGAGTGGTTGATGTATGAGCCAAAAGTAAAGGTATGAATTACCTATTAGAGTGGTTGATGTATGAGTATAATTTACCTGTTAGAGAGCCAAAGGTAATATCTACCTGTCAGGGTGTTTGATGATCCACCAATTGTTGATGTCCTTAAAAATGTAGCACGTGACCTGCTGTTGGTGTGAGCTGCCTCTCTTGTCGGGGTACTTGACCGGATACATGTGGGCGTGGGAGTGTAGCCAGCACGGTTGACCAACCGCAACATTCTCTGTGTGGCGCAAGGTGATCTGTGACCCGTATGCAACATTCAGTGGCTGGCCCTTGGTCAGTGTTGCCAGTCCACCCTAAGGACAAATACAGAGATTTGACCACACTATAAAAGTTAAGAAATATTCTAAATAATTCAAATTAATACTTAAAAAAACTATTATCACTAATAAAACAAGTTTATCTTATACTAAAGTAAGATTAAAAATATGTTTTCAATGTAGCTTTTCAACAAGATATACTTAAGTTTTGTTTATTATGCTTACTGTTCTTTATTAAAATAAATCTTAAAGATGGAAAAATAAAAGTTGGATATTGCTAGTGAAAGGTTAGACAATGTGTAAATTATTTATTTCTGTGGCATGAAATACGTATGATTGAGGTCTAGTCGCCTCTATTCTCCTGGACATCTACTCATCAGCTAACCAGACATGAAATCAAAAGAAAATCTTTTCTTTTTCTTCTGGTATGATAAAAAAAAATCACTGCAACAACCAAATAAATAATTTTGAGTGATTATTTTAAGCAGCACGATTCAAATATGATTTACATAGTATTTTACAGTCAAATTTTCTTTTGAAATCTTATGCTGATGTGAATTGAATTGATAACTGATGCCAGTTTTAGCTAAGTTAACGCAGGCAAAGAGTTACTAACCTCTAAACTGGCCTGAAAGGCACTTGTCATTATACTATCATGGGGCCCAGCCTTGCTTAATATACTCAGGTGGACGTAGAAGATGCAGAGGTAGAAAAATACAGGTAGGGTAACCATGGCAACCAGACGACCAAACAAATGTTTAACCAAAGTTATCTGAAAATAAAATAACATGAATATAAATGTCAACATTTAACAAACCATGACATCATAGGCTACAGGCAGAGACAAACTCTGTAAGGGAAGTAACTGTGAGATCAGTCTGCCTTAAAATATAAATTTCCACAAAATTATTTATCTGTAAAGAAACAGCAGGAGACAAAAGAGATATTAAGATTTATGAAAACAACTTACATCAGATTTGGAGATATCATCCAGCATGCTCCAGTAGTCTTTGCTTATTCTAATGAGAACTAATATCAATGTAAAAACTCCCACATACTTGATGCTGAAGAATAAAAAAAAATTGTTTGAAAAATCTGTCTTTTTTGTTATTCAGATATGGTGACATAAATAATAAACACATTTAAGTATGTAAAGGGGTCGGCGTGGTCTAGTCGGTAAAGCTCATGGTTGCTAAACCGAAAAGTCTCGAGTTCGAACCCCCGGGCAGATGAGGCAACTCCAAAATTAAACAACTGCTGCCTTGTAGTTTGTTCTTGGTTGGACAAAGGCTATGGAAGCAAATCCAAAAAGAAAAGCAGGCTGAAATTGGAGTCAATGGCCTCAATGGCGCATAACCAGTTGACACGTAACGCTTAATTGTGTTGGAGGCGTGGTCGAGTCGGCAAAAAGCTCATGGTTGATAAATTTGAACAAAGTCTTGAGTTCAAACGCACTGGCAGATAATTCTCGATCCCCTTCAACACTAATAATTAAGAACGAAGAAGAAGAAGAAAATATGTAAACAAATGCTTATGTGTGCAAAATGACAATATAGTGCAGGTGAGTGAGTGACCTCCCCTTGTGTTGACTGTGATCTTACCTGAGAGAACAGGTAGCTGCCACACCACACAAGGACAGCCAGAACCACCACATCAAACTAAACTCTCTGAAACAAATCATAAACAATTACTCTTCCAGCATCTTTTGGTTATAATTTTAACTTGCATAAACACATCGCTCATTTATTTAACAGCAACAACAAAATATTATTCAAAATAAAAAATAGATATTACATTTTTTTTTACACTATTGAACTATTCACTGTCACTTCTCCCTACTTAAAATAGTTGATTATAGGTAGATACTCTTTTCTGTTTGCTAGCAACTGACACATTCTAGTACTACATCTCCTAGATGGGTTGCTGTCCTCAGCTGACAACCCTCATCTGTCCTGAACTTGAAATTCAGGACATTTACAGGTTAGCAACCATGTGCTTACCCACGCAACCACTCTGACCTCTTAATGATGTATCCATTAATTGGGCAAAAAAAATATGTTGATAATTTATTATTTGTTCTCACCTGCTATTATTCCTAAACTTCAGATAAGCAAGAATTGACAGAGTTGAAAAAAAGATCAGCATTCCCTCCATCAACATGAACCTAGACTGTACCAGCAGCGCATTGTCTAAATTATTTAAAAAATTATTATTAAAAAAATAACTTCTGAAAAATCACACCTATTCAACCCTTTTATTTTACACTGGAGTAAAAAAAACTGTTTCTTAACAAATCATTACTATGACAAGCTTTGATCTGTTTAGAGAATTACTTAAATTTTAAAGCAAAAGAATGTAGCACAATACACATACCAAGGAGTGTAAAATACACACAACAAAGAATATAAGACAGAATACACACACCAAGGGGTATAGAAAGAATACAAATACAGAGGAGTATTAGAATACAAATACCAAGGAGTATAAGAATCTACATACCAAGCAGTATAAGAACACCAGCAACAGTTGCAGCATATCTGCTCATGCCTATTTCTACACAGATCTGATAGACAACAGGGACTACCAGGCTACCAAGGACTGCTGGAATTAACCTCAGCATCTCCACTGGAACTGTAGCTGGAAACTCTAAAGAAAAACAAAGCAACAAAAGCTAACTATTTCATACATTCAAGTTCTGAAGTACTGTGAAGTACTTAAACATGATACTGTGATTGATGAGAATAGTTTTATGAACTACTAAAAATGGTAGTAGCTAATGTTATAAGCCATTATGGTTGTAATGCTAGTGCTATTAACAAAGTATATTTTACCTGCACCAATTCTTTCAAAGTTTATCTCACCCTCAAAGCCTGCATATCTTCCTGAAATGGTAAGAATGCATTAGATTTAAAAGGTAAGCTTCAAATTATACATAGGTGGTTAAAGCTAGTTAAAAAGGGTGAGTTATTAAATAAGCAAATGAATTTTGAAATACATTTTATAATGGTATGTTAGTTGCAATAAAAACAAAAGTGCATAGGCTGATATAGTGTTTCCTAATTATGTCCTAAACTATACTCAATAAATATGCAAGTCACCTGCTAAGGCCAGAAGTAGCTTCCCAAGGGGGGGATGAACATCGAAGAAAAATGTGTTTTTCAAATACAAGGAAACAAACTTTGCAAAGTGTAGTTCATCAAATCTTTAACAAAATGAAACAAACATTTATAGTTAAAATACCAAAACTATTTTGGATTTTAGAACCATTAGATCATCAGCATCGAGCTTTTAAAACCTAAACCCATCAATGTATATGATTAAAATCATTCTCAAATAAAGCAATAAAATAAATATACTGTTACAACTACAAGACATATACTGAAAATTTTAGTAGACTCAAGAAAAAAATTACACCATAAATAATTTTTCGTACAGATATCTTTCAAATTTGTGTTAATTTACTATTGTATTTTTAGCTATGGACAAATAGATGACTTACACAACAGCTCTAGGGACCCCTAGTCTCCAGGTTCTAGAAAACAAAGCTATAACAGTCAGAAACAGCTGCATGAGGTCTATCTCTGTTTTGATAACAAATGGCTTGGTCGTGTCAGCCGTGTGTGGAGCTTCATCTTGTCTCACTAACACTGGAGCCCCATCACCCTAAAAAGGTTAATCAGCACAAAAAAACAATTGTTATTATTTTATGGGTTAATAAGTGGTGGTGACATAAACAATTTTTAAAATGCATTAGAGTTATTTTTTGAGTAGACTCTAATTGATTGTAATGTAATGTTAAGTCAGAAGCAGAAATGATGGTTCTTTTTAATTTTTAGTTATTGACATAATCATAATGGGCAGTCAGAGACAGTCACATTTAACTTACAAAAAAGTTTAGGCCTATTAAAAATAATATAAAAAATCAAACAAGCCTGTTCTCTGTAGTCCACAGATTGTTGTTGCTGATTACTTATAGCCATACTGTGCTTTTGGTTATTAGATCTAGCTTCAACACAAGAATTTTCTTTTCTATCAGGCCTTAACACTTCCATTCTGAAAAACAAAATAGACTATTGGCCTACCTATATAGATTCTAAATATCATTGGCTAATGTATAGATCCAGACTAAAGAAAGCTATCCCAGACAACACTTGATTATTGATGTATCCAGCTCTAAAAGTTCCCTTTCAAATCTGACGGTCTATAGGGAAAGTGAAGTAGAGTTAACTTATTTCTGTGACCTCGGCATATGAAGAGATATTGTGGTCAGCACTATTGTGACTATGCCCAGCCGCCTTTACTTTCCCTAACGTAAGTTAGGTACCCATCAGAGTTAGGTGGACTCAGGGACGGTCTAGTCTACTGACTTGAACCCGGATTCAAACTCGAGACTTACAGGTTAGCAGTCCAGCTCTTTACTGCTAGTCCACTACATCCCCGTATCCAAATTTAGTGTATTATAATTATATAAATTTAATAAATTAGGCCAATTTCAATTAGGCCTATAGTAAATAGATCTAGTATTAAGTTTTAATTTTGTCTGAATGATTGAAATGAATGAATATGAATGTCGAATGTCATCATGAATCATTGAATGGGAGGTGGAGGGGAGGCCGGAGGGTTGCGATTTGTATCTGCTTGTCTCAATATGACAATATCTGCTGGTGTTGGACCTACAACTAATGAACTACTGACAAGCCTAGACCGCTGATTTGATAAATGAAAATACCATTTATAAAACTCAGTCTACACTCAACTACAATGAGTTTTTTTAAAACTAGATTTACTAGCTTCCTTAAAAACTTCGGTTCGTCTCTTTCCCAACTTCGTTTTTAGTTTTTATCATACATGCTTAACTTGCTTCGCATTAATAACTTATATAAATTATAATTAAATTTAAGACTAGGCCTAGTTTTACTTTTTTTTTTTCTGTATCACGAATCTAGTCTCTTTTTAGACTGTTTACACTCCAGCATTTTCCCTTTGATATTGTGTAATGAGAAGAGTGAAGTTATAGATCTAGATCGACATATACTAAAAATATACTTACTTAGTGACTTGCAACAATAATAATTATAATCTTAAAAATAAGCTGTTTAAGAATATGATACATACACATAAAAAAACATATAGATCTAGATCTCTAGATCTTGTTGATTTTAAAAATAAAATAGACGATTTGTGACATTAAAAAGCCAATCGCTCAACGATCCATAACACATGGAAAGATGCCCCCCACCCCCTCACTCTAATTTTGTGTCGGATTTTCTTATTCCTGAATTTTATAATTTCCAGCTTTATGTTTACATCATGGCGGACGAAGAAGATTTCGATCTGGATTTGGATGAAACCTTTCTCAGCGCAACAAATTACGTGCGGCGTTGCGCAAATAGCATGGCGAGCGATCATCTTCTTTATTTCTATGGTAGATATAAGCAGGTAGAAGAGCTGTGCAATATTTTAAAATTTAGAATTAGGTAATCCCTTAGTTTAGCGTCGGAAATTATCGGGTAATGTTTGTTGAGTCTCGGTAACTAGAGTTACGGTAAACCATGGTTTATTTGACCATTGAAATATAAATAAATTGAAAGTCGATTGTAGTAAATTAATGCTTTAATTTTTTAAGTTTAATCGACAAAAGGAAACAAGAATAAATATAATAGTAGATTTAAATTAGTAGATCTAAAAATAATAAAAAAAACATATAGGGTAAAGGAGGGCGTTAAGAGCTGTGTGGTATTAAGCCCCAATCAACACCCCACCCCCACAAAACCCCCAATAACACTGCTAATCTACTTCTGAGGTAACAACCACTGCTGTTCTTTGATAACAGAGAAGCAGAGGATTCATTTTATGTAATTTATGACCCACTTGGTCCAATAGGGAGAGGATGAGACATGATTTAATCCCACTGCTCTTTCCCTAAAATTTCTCATCTCCATAAAATAGGTACTAGGATTTGGCTCCCGTTTTGCGATGCGCGGCGAGATTTTCCTCCCGTTACCCAAATACCGAGAGTTGGCGGACGCGCGAGTGCGAGTGTTTCGTAATTTTTATTATTCTCCTATTTTGCCTGGTCAATTTTATTGCGAGGAGTATTATTTTGAAGAAAAATGGACTTAGCGTATTATATATTTTTTAAAAATATTTTCATGGACTATTTTTTATGGAGTGTTTCATTGAAAATAAGGTAAGTTTGACTTATTCCCTAAACTTCTCTATGGGCTCTACTTGAAATTTTATTGCATAATCTCCATTCTTATCCATTTTTCTCTATTACTGTAAAAAATCGTAATGATTGGATGTGTCTCTTAGCTGCAAAACGCTTCACAGTTTGGTGTACTGTTTGGGACTTTAACTGTTTACAGACTGGAAGTGAAAGTGAACCGGAAGTTGTCGGGTCTCGCTACTAACACTTGTGTGACTTAGTCTAGCTGATATGCTTGTATTACTGTAATTACGATTGTGGCGATCGTTGTTTTGACTCGGGCGATAGTGGCGAACGCTGTTTTGATTCGGGCGATAGTGGCGAATGCTGTTTTGATTCGGGCGATAGTGGCGAATGCTGTTTTGATTCGGGCGATAGTGGCGAATGCTGTTTTGATTCGGGCAATAGTGGCAAACGCTGTTTTGACTCGGGCGATAATGGCGAACGCTGTTTTGACGCCGGCAAAAGTAGCGAACGCCTTTTTTATTCGGGCGTTAGTGGCGAATACTGTTTTGACTCTGGCGCTTATGGCGAACGCTGTTTTGACACTGGTGATAGTACCGAAGGCATTTTTTACTCGGGCGTTGGTGGCGGGCGATGTTTTGACAATGGCGATCGTTGTTTTGACTCTGGCGATAGTGGGAAACGCTGTTTTACGCAGGCGATATTGGCGAGCGCTGTGTTGATGCTGGCGATTATGTCGAGCTTTGTTTTGACGCACGCGATAGTGGCGAACGTTGTTTTGACGCCGGCGATAGTGGCGAACGTTGTTTTGACGCCGGCGATAGTGGCGACCGTTGTTTTGACGCCGACGAGCGTTGTTTTGATGCCGGCGATCGTTGTTTTGACGCCGGCGATAGTGGCGAGCGTTGTTTTGATATTGACGGTAGTGGGGGGGGGGGGGGGGGGGGAAGAAAGGAAGGTCTGGTATTAACAACACACATTAAATATTTGGTGTATTCAGAAAACCTTTTTATTTTAATGGGAAGGCAAATAATGTACTTGTACTGTTTACTTTTCCAGGTAGAACCTACACTTCTTAAACCAGCACATCTCTACAATATGATAAGCAGTTATATGGCCTAATGTCAGTTATATGGTCTAATGATGGAACACTATGTAAACGAGAAATTAAAACTATTAAAATAAATAATGTGTTTATCTTTTATTTAGGCAAACTAATTAATTTGTGATATGAACTATTTCCTTTAAAAACCAACCAATGTTGAACTTCTCCTGAAATGTAATATATTAACGAATAAGCAGAAACACATCTTTTTAAATTAAACTATATATATAAGTATACAAACAAGTTTATTACATTTATACGAATAAAACACCTTACATTTCTAATAGATATAATTTGCCTTTTTTTTTTAAAATTTAAATATATGCTCTCAGTTTTTCAATGATGTCAGGTGTGTCGATGACTCAGCATTTTACATTTTTACCATCCTTTACCTATTTGTCAACTATTTAGATAGAACCATCACACACACTTATTTTAGAGCTTCACTCTAGTTAGTTGTTAGCTTTAGATTCAAATAGATTGAGCCTAAACAAATAGTGTATGAACAAATTTCGTATTTAAAAATAGGGGGTGTACCCTGTTCCACCCCTTATTTTTTGTCAAACAGATAGATTTAAACACATTTTTTGATTGTTTCTTTTTGAGAATAGAGTCATCTAGAGCCAGGCAAATTTTGAGACTTAAGTGCTTAATAACTCAAATTTGCCATCATGTTGCATTTCACATCAACAAGAGTTCGGTTTTGCGAAATTGTATAATTTATCAGCTTTGTAGCAGTTAAAACAAAAATCTTTTCAGTTATGAATATTATTTTGATTGTAATAACTGACACATCCATAGCTCATCATTCTCAGCAAGTTTGAGCTTAATTTTTCAAAGTGTTAAAATTTTAACTGAGATTTTATGAATGCACTGTATATGAAAAAATAGGGGGGGTACCCTGTTCTACTTCTGTTTTTGTTTAACTCTGCCCATAAATTTCTAATTTTATTGTTTATTATCCTTACATATATGATAGATAAAGATATTGCAAAGTTATAACCAATTTGACCATATGGTTTACAAGCTAGGACAATTTTAGTAAACGCTTAAAAAAACTCTATCACAGAAATTGGAAAAAAACCTATGTTAAAAAAATCACCTTTTTTAATACGAAAAAAAATCATAACTATTTAACCGTTTGAGCTACATCAAAAAGGAAAACTGTTCTGCTATTGTAATTTTTTGCTCCTTTTAACTGTAGTGGTTGTTTCCCTATTAAACCAATTTTCAAAATTTATCCTAGTACCTACCATAAAACCATTTTGTGAACTTTTTTTCCAAATAGACATAACTTGGGAAACTTCACTTTGTAATAAACCAAATGAGTTTTTCAAGCCCATTCTTTGTTCCTGTATTAGAGCATTGGTTGTTGTACATTTTAACACTATTTTTATAGCTATGGCTAGAATAGTTTTATTTTGGTGAATTTTTTTTGCACAGTGATTATTGGTGCCAAAACAAAATGGCCGACATTTGTCCCATTTTACCATGCTATAAAGTTTTTATCATTATCACAGTAAAAATTGACTGATCATTACCATAATGGTTTTATTTGTTAGATAATAACTAAATCTACATGAATACATTAATTTTGTTCACTAGCTTGCCTGTTTAGAAAAGTTATAACAGATACTGTTATGTGGCTCTTGAAACCCTATGTGCAAGTTTCTCATTTATTAGACCACTGAATATGACACTGGTATAGAAATAGTTAACACAAAATGTATTAATTGTTAAACAGACTTGTGTCTAAATGATAGAAATACAATTCTAACCTGCTAAAAAGTAAAAATTCAGCCATCTGATGTTAGCAAGGTAATTTTTAAAATGGTACTTGTACTTATTACCCCTAAGGGGCAATACAGCCGACTCAGCCCCCACCTGTTTCTAACCAACCATAAAACTTCTAATCTCTTCCTAGGTAACAGGAATAAATGTTCTTAGGTCTCAGCCAATCTGGGGTGGTATGTTATGTAATTTATGACCCTCATGGTCCAGCAGGGAAGTAAACAGACACATTAATACCACTGCTCCCCCCTTACAATTTCTTACCCCCATGCTACCCAGCCCCCACCAGTTTCTGGCCCACCATAAAACTTCATCTCTTTGTAGGTAACAGATCTCAGACAATCTGGGGTGGCATGTTATGTATTATATGACCTTCATGGTCTAGCAGGGTGGAGACCAAAGAGGAATCAGTACCACTGCTCTCCCCTCACAATTTCTCACCTCCATGATAGCCAGACCCCACCTGTATCTAAACCCACCATAAAACTTCATCTCTTTGTAGGTAACATGGACTAAGTTCTTAGATCTCAGCCAACAAGAGGTAGCATATCCTTATGTAATGTATGGCCCTCAGGGTCCAGCAAGGAGAAAAAAGGGGAAACCAGTACCACTGCTCTCCCCTCACAATTTCTCACCCCCATGATACCCAGACCCCACCTGTATCTAACCCACCATAAAACTTCATCTCTTTGTAGGTAACATGGACTAAGTTCTTAGATCTCAGCCAACAAGAGATAGCATCTCATTATGTAATTTATGGCCCTCAGGGTCCACCCGGTCCAGCAAGGAGAACAAAGGGGAAACCAGTACAACTGCTCTTCCCTCAACATTTCTCACCTCCATGTCATGTTATGTAATGTATAGCACACATGGCTTATCAGGGGAAAGCATTAAGGCAGATTAGTTAGTACCACCCCTTTTTACATACAAGAATGTTAACTCTGGACAGCTACACACTAGTATACTAGCTACACACTAGGCATACTAATGTGCCTACTGTAAACTTCTAGACTGTAGGCCCTATGTAGTATGTACACCTGCAATTGTATCAATTGTAGACTGGGCCCATTGGGGCCTAGTGATAGCTAGTATCAGTTAAAGTGTGTGTACACAGCATTAACAATTTTGGGGTTAGAAAATAATTATTTTTATTGCGGAGTTAGTCTAAACTAGGAGATAATACTTATTGCCCCATTGCCCGGCTCCTTTCACCCCAAATGCTGATTTCGGGGGTATGACAATAAATGTTCAATTAAACCCATTTAAAGTATATTTAATAGACTTTGTTATTATTTTTATATTGTGTAAGATATGTTAGAATAATTTTGCCATATTTTCAATACTAAAACATTCTTAGATTAGTAGAAATCTTTAAAAATGTACAGGTGCTAAAAAGTGTGGCTCTTAACGCCCTCCTTTACCCTATTAATATAAATATAAATATAAATAATGAAGTCAAATGTAGGCTAATATAATTTAATGTTTTTTGCTTGCAGCGGATTTGCTACCATTAATTAATTAGATCTAGATCTAGCTAGATATCTAGCTGCTAGGCCAAGTAAAAAAATCTAGATTACGAAAATAGTAAAAATGATTACAAAATGTAAAAATGATTACAAAAATAAATCTATCTAAATTTTAAACATTCTGTATAAAAATAAAAGATGACATCAAATAAAGTATGGTTTACAGTACTTCCGGTGAATTCCGGAAGTGTGTGACTGACTTTGGGATTGTTTTACTGTTTTTTACTGCTATACGATTCCGGAATAATAACCGACGCTAAACTAAGGGATTACCTAGAATTATGTCTAGATATTTAATATTTAATTATTCACGCTAGCTAGGTCCTAGCTAGAAGTAGACTGTACTGTAGACTAATATTACGTTTAATTATGAAAAAATCTGTTGTTTTTTTAATTTAAAATCACGAATGACACTTAGCCTAATAGGGGGGTAGAAATCAAAAGTTTGAGGGGGGGGGGGGGATGCAAATCGAAAGTTTGAGGGGGGGTGCAAATCAAAAGTTTGAGGGGGGGGGGGCGGTGCAAATTGAAAGTTTGAGGGGGGGTGCAAATCGAAAGTTTGTCCCTGGGTAAAAATTGGAACCCCCCCTTGAGACGATCCTGGCTACGCCACTGGTAACACACACAACATTTAATTTTTAAACATTTTCACAAAAAAAAACCATGATCGGTAAGTCTACAGAGATAAGCTTTCTGCGGGTTTTTTTAAAGGAAAAAGCAGATTTCCGTAAAAACAGAAAAGCTATATCTTTGCTGGAGATAATCCTTTAAAAAAACCACATTAGTAAATTTATATACAAGGCACAACCTAGCAGTCGTACATAAATGACGTCATATTAACAAGACAAATTTTACTCCAACCCATATCATTATTAATAGCTAGACAGCCTCACAACAATAGGCATCAAAAAGCTTAGTCTACAGCCCCACCTGCCTCTCCAATAATTTTTTTTTTCAGGACTGCATTCAACTTCTGACTAGCTTTATGAAATTATGAAAAAAAGTGGGTAAAATCGAGAGGTACACAGTGTTTATGCCTGATCACTCTTTCAATTAATAATGTTTTTATATATAGCTGTAACACACTGTAGACTAACTATTACACATCCCAGAATGACATAGGCTAGTTACTGAGTGAATGGCATTCCTCTGTAAACCAGCAAAATAAACATAAAGCAGGAAGAGAAGATGCTACCATTTGAACATGGGTTGCATAGTTTTTCTGTGTGTAGTTTGAGTTTAAAAATAAAATACACTAGTGTGACCTAATGGGATTTACATATTTATTACAGGCCACTGAAGGGAAGTGTAATACACCCAAGCCAGGTTTTTTTGATTTTCAAGGCAAAGCTAAATGGTAAGACATAGTTTGTAAAGCTAATTTTAAATGCTAAACAAATAGATTTTTGAAAATGTTATTTATTGTTTATTGTTGCTATAAAGTACAAAAAAAATATGAATTTAAAATTATCTAGGGATGCTTGGAACAAGCTTGGATCTATGGATAAATTAGAAGCAATGAAGCAGTACGTGACACAACTAACCAACATAGACCATGACTGGAGGAATAAGCTGGTGGGTTATTTTCCTAACTGTGATACTAGTAACTAAGCTTATTTCTCCCAATGAAGCTTTTAAAATCCCCATGAAATTTACTATTTCACTTTCACACTAAGCCAGGGGTCTGCATTCTTTTGAGACTAACATTTTTTTTGATAAGGATTAGGTAAATAAATTTGATTTTTGATTTGAGATAAATAGCGTTAAATATGAACTTATTGTTTCATATGAAAACAAACCAATGTTTCTCTCAAAAACTGTTTTAGCTAAATCTGCTATGATAAAATAAATAATCACACATATAGGACTATCTATAGGACTATCCCAATCCACTTTAGAAGCCAATAACTTTTTTGTTTCTTTCTTTACGGACACCACTGGTTCATTAGGTGTCTTTTATAGCCAGGCAGGCCTCAACATGGCAAACTCCGACTAACTGGCTTGGATATCAGTTTGATTACTGTATCGGTCGCTTCTTTCTTTTTGGTTCTGACATGGCTTATCTACCACCATACAACAAGTCCAGTACCTTATAGCTCAACCGTAGAAAGCTAATAACTAAAATACAGCGTCACTCAGGTCAAATTAAGGCATACCGACAGGTAGAGGAATGCATTCTGTATAAAAATAACATTCCCCATTTAACGATATTCGAAAAAGGTGGCACTTTGACACTGACAGTGGCAAACATGGAATAGTCGCCACGGTGCTGGCTACAGCACGGCTGTGGGGCTGGTGCCCAAGCGGCTGCAAGCTGTCCGTATACTTTCTACCTTACCTATTCTTACTGTTCTCTGATGAGTGTATTTACCCTGATTAAAGTTGTCTTTCTTTATAGTATATTTTTTTATGAGATTTGCACATAAAATAATATAACTATTAATATTTTTGCATGGAACTCGAGAGCCGCACATTGACATCAAAAGAGCGGCTCGCGAGCCGCAGGTTGCTGACCCCTGCAGCTATTAAATTATCCTGAAAGTTTGGAACTTTGGTACCTAGTTGAATTACTATACTAACCTCTAAAGCAGGTTTACTTTTTCAGTCTGCATCAGGTGATGATTCTGGGAAGAAAAAAGCTGCCACAAGTGGTATGGGTGTGACAGTCAGTGTGATGGCTCGCACTGAGAGCGATATGAGTGACGGGGAAAAAACAGTTTTTGACTGGTGCAAGGAAGGAAACGTTGAAAAAGTCAGAGAAATTCTTGGTTCAAATTCTTCCATTGTTGATGGTTTAGACGAAGAGGTTTGTTTGTTATGAAAACCACTCTATGAAATGACATATCTACACATTATTTTGGCCCAATTACACTTCACATAGCCTCACTTATTATAACTTATCATCCGTAGGGGCTGGCTCTACTGCACTGGGCTAGTGATAGAGGTTATACTCAAATGGTTGAATTATTACTGAATCTACACGCTGACATAAATATTCAGGTATATTTTTTGCCTGGTACTATCTACAATTGCTAGAAAAGAATGTTCTTTATTTAAGATAAACGTTTTTAAAAATACTAATGCTTTAAACTAAATTTTCAGGATGTGGACAAACAGACTGCATTACATTACGGTAAGTTATTTCTAATTCTTCCAAATTAAAAAAAATACAATCTGGATACATGGTAAAATTTGGATAAATTATTAAGATTTTTATCAAAGGTGTAATCCAATTTATATATTGTAATTTGTGATATTGCTGATTCAAATACAATATAGAAACACATTAATAAAGACTGTATATTTGCTATAAGAAATATAGAATTTATTTTTTAGCCGTCACGCACACTGTAAAAAGATATTAAAATCTCTGTTTTAGCTGTCTCCTGTGAACACCCAGACATCATCAAGCTACTTATCAAATACGGAATAGACACATCTCTCAAAGATGCAGATGGAAACACTGTCATGGACATTGCCAGGGATGCGAAACCTGATATAAAATTATTATTGGAGGCGTCAGCTTAATGCGTAAAATATATATCAACTCATCAGTTTACATGTGACCTCGCACCATTGAAGTATAATGATTATGAACATTCCGATACCCCTCTTGCCAGGTGTTAAGAAAAAAAATTTCATATAATTTATATTCATCTAATCTTCAAAGGAACAATGAGAAAGGATTCCTCATAGTTATAGTGTGGCTAAATTTTGTTGACTCCATGTGATAATGTGTAGTGATTTTATTATTTTTAATATGTTAATTAGTAAAATGCAATGAAAGCTATTCTTAACAAGGTTGTCTTAACTTACGATAACAAGCACCAATGAGCATTTATTATTTTCTTATGCAAATTATAAATAAAATGATTAAAATCAAAATTGAACTTTGTGCTGAATACAAAGTTTCAACAGTTGAACTTGTGAATGGTTACAGGGAGATAACATTTGTTTTAAATTTTTGTTATTTTGTTCTGCTACTATACTGTAGGATTGACAAGCTAGGCTGGTTTTGACATTATGATGTATCAGTATTTATGCCTCTTCTACAAGGTTTACATAGTAGGACATAAAAAAGATGGCTTGATATGATGGCTAGATGAAGTTACATCTGGTGAAATAAAATAATTTGGGCATTCTTAACAGAAAACAGTACTGACATATCATATTATCTATAACATGACAGAAAAGTCAAACAGTAATTAGCTGGTGTAGATAAGATTATTTTTTACATTTATTTAATGATTTTATTTTGCAGTTTAGATTAATTTAGTTTATGTTATAGTTGCTATGGTGATTGAACACCTGACTTGAGATGTTGAGGTGATTTGGTTTACATGTGATTTAGTGATTAAAATCAAAGGAAGATTTGACTGATAGATTTTAAATATGAATATTTTGGGTCACTTATGATGTGGCCATTTGTTTTGGTATGTCTGTAAAACCCTTCTGAAGATTCTCTTGATTTAAAATAAATTAAAATGACAGCACCCATCGTACTTAATGAATATTTTTGTTTCTGTCATATCATGTCTATTTGTGAATGTTATGCTTGCTGAATATTCTGACATTGTACCCAGTTGAATACACTTGTTTACACTGATCTGTGCTCATGTGTTCATTATTAGTTTTTGTTTTCAAAAAATTTTATGGATACATGTAATACATAGTGAAAATGTGTAACCAAAAGTTGTACAGTTCTTTGCTAATTTTTTTGTTAGTATCTTTATTATTGTGATGTCATGTGGCCAGATTTCAATAACTGCCATCTGTAGACATGGGTCAAAGTTCAAACACCACCATAATTAGACAAGTGTGTACTGACATAAAAGTTCTTAAAAATAAAAAGGAACAATTTTAAAAATATTTTCAAAAAATGTATTTTTTTTAAAGCTTGCATTTGACAAACTAGTAAAAAAAACTAGAGGTAAATACATTATACTAAGAGACACAGAAATATTTAATCAATGCTCTTAAGTATGTCTTACTTAAAATGTAAACAATTTCATATTGTACAATAGTCAGAAATAAAAATATAAAAAAATTCTGGTACAAAATCTTAAAGAAACAAAGTGATCACAGAATATTGGGTTTATCTGTTAAACAATAATGTGATATGTACAAGCAACATCTACCTGAGCCTAGTAACACCAGAACACATTTCAAACAAAAGTATAATTT
Organism: Physella acuta; assembly: GCF_028476545.2. NCBI lineage: Eukaryota > Metazoa > Mollusca > Gastropoda > Physidae > Physella > Physella acuta. Next base: position 50,094 of record NW_026731730.1, on the reverse strand, counting down.
AAAAATATCCAATGATAATAAAGTTAGCAAACGAATCTTTCAAAGTTACCTCCCATATTTATTTGGGTGAGAAAATAATGAAAAAAAAATGAGCATCAAGGAAATAAATTGACAAAAAAAAATGTCCACTTTATAACAGTAGAAATAATTCCCATAAAGAAGAAAACAAAATAAAACCATAGTGGGTTAAATAGAGGAAAATGTGATCAATAATATAAGCCAGATTTTGTACTGCATAATTTACAATAAAATGTGCCATTAAAAAATCCAAAAGGTTGTGAATTATGAAAAAGAAAACGTACAATTTGAAGCACAGTGAATTAACAAAAATATACATCTCACTTGTTAGTGCAGTTTTCGAGTTAAAAACGAGGTATATTTGGCCTATTTAAAGCTGAGCCTCTTAGCAATTCTACAGCAATAATACAATTTTATCCTAACAAAATATAAAACATTAAACAGTAAATGTGCACAATGATATGGATAGTGCAAGCATTTGAATATATCTATTTTTAAGTGTCTAAATAGCAATAGTGTAAAACAAAAAAATCAACTAAAAGGGGTTAAGGGAATTCAAAGGATATAGAAACAAGAAAATGATATAGAAACTACATGCTAAGCTCACCTTTAATGTTTATCCAAAATAAACTAAAAGCTTAATATTTCTTAATAACAGTTATTTTCTTTAATAATAATTATGAATGCTAAATTTTAAAAATACTATTGGCAGCATATTTATTTTTCCAAATTACTTTAAAAATGAATTAAACAGTTATACTAGTTATAGCTATTGAATTTACTATCAAATACATGCAACAGTACAATTAATACACACTTTAAATATGGAATTGATTGATATGAGATAATAATATTAATTAATCTAAATAACCTGATAAAAACATTCAGTAAAGCTGAATAGCAAATGTGCATAAAAAATAGGTCAGTGGGTCGCAACCACAAAACTGGTCTACTAATACCTAACAGCTCGCATGGTTCAGTTTTCTTATTGTTTTAACAGCCGATTCTAAACTATCGCTGATGTTTTCAAACACAGGTGCCCCTTCTCGGCTGGCCATGTCACTTAGGTAAATACGCCCACGACTGTAATCTTGGAGAGCTTTTTCTGTTATCTAAAACAGTAAAAAAAATTCAAATATAATTTATGGATCAAATAAAGCTTTTACAGGTTGTCTAAAATAAATAAAAAATGAAATAAAATCTTTCAAACCTCTTCACCAGCAATAGTTGTGTAGGGCTTGAGTTTTTCCAAGCATAATATCACACGACAGCCTCTTCCAATATAGTAGCCAGCCTAGGGAGTTATCTGACCATTAATTTACATATTTTATGTATTTAAAAATTTATTTAATATAAATAGAAATGTAGCCTGTTGTGGTAATCCTATCCAGTACTGTGGACAGATTGCTAAACAGAAATATAGGAAAATCACAAAATATATAGAATGCCATAACACCAAGGACATAGAGCATTCAATAGCAAGGACAGTATTTTAACCTACCTAAAAGCCCTTGATAAAGTATGACTACCCTGATATTTCTGTACCCTATATTTCTATACACATTATAAAATTAAAATGTTTACAAACTAACCTCCACCATAGCGCCAATAGCCCTAGTGCAGTCTGCTATGATAAACAAGAGCAGACGACACTTTTCCCTCTCTGCAGCTTGCATGGGGATCAGATAGTCACTCCATTTTGTCACCAGAGGATTCAGATATGATATACCCTCCCTCCTGGAAATACAAATTTTTTTAAATTTAAAGAATATTTAAAAAAAAAAAAAGTAATCATACAATGTATCATATTTTTTTAAATAACAGCTTTTATATTTAAATTTCTTAGTAATAGGATAGTAATAGGCCAGATCAATTTACAGACAAATAAGTTATTCATTAGATATTTTTAAAAACATCCAATGTGATGAAAAAAAGCCTTCATATTTACTTAAGTAATGGGATGGCCAGGTCCTCACGCCAGTTGGCCTCACCACAACTTCCACCTAAATAGACATCATAAACTTCCTCTGTGTTTTCACATGGCTCATTGTTGCCCTTAAATTTAGCTGCAGAATAGGTGGTATATTACTATCGACTTTGCTAAATTAATAAACGATTAGTCGCAGTTTCAATACAAAACATGAAACGCAAACTTAGCATTACATTAGACAAGGAGTGTTTACACAATTTTATACTCTTACAATGCTAATTTTAAAAAATAATTATTAATTCAACCTAGAACTAGAACCAGTCTCTAAAATTTATAAGAAAACCATTAATATAAAAATTCATCATTAAAACATTACCCTATTTACAATTATTGATTAATATTAATTATATATTTGACACACTAATTGAGTTTACTTGTTATTTAAACATTACAAAGTATGTTGATTTCCTTACCCATGAGCCAAGATATCGGAGCCACAAATTTGTGGGCTAAGACTGTGGCCACAGATGGCCTCTGTCAAATACAAACAGATCTTTTAAAATTTGACAAAATTCTTTATATTTAAGCTCTGCATGTTACAAGCCCCAGTTTAAAATCAAGGAGTAAATTTCTTACCTTTCTCTTGTACTCTGTGACTATGGCACAGAATTCCTCAAATGTGAAAGTATGTTGGGCTGGACGTTGGTTCTGCAACCAGGAAACACTCAAATCCTCACCTGTGTAACACCGGTAGCCAAGACGCAACTGAAAACAATAAGCATTAGCTCAGGTTATTCTATTTTAAATACTAACTCAAGGTAATTTGTCAAAATTAATAGCAACAGAAATAACTTAAATTCCCTAGTATTTTATGAAATTGGCTTATTTTTAAACTTTTATAATTTTGTTTCAAATGCAACAGGAATTCAGAGGAATAATTTTTTTCTCAATTTTTAGAACATTACATCACTCAATTTATCTGTTAAATAGTTCAATCTACTTATATTGTGAAGTTAATTTAAAAAAAATATATGTATACTTACATCTTCTTTATTCATATTTCCTTCTTTAGTTCCAGTAATAGAGTTGAAAGATTCTCTAAGTTTTCTAAAACATGGATGAGATTATGAATAAAATAAATGAATGGTGAGGTTATTTTTACAATTCGTATATAATGTTGAAAAAGATTATATCTGCGATGTTATATTTAGAAAAAACAGAAATATAGAAGGAAAATGGTTAAACATGATGCTAGTTAAATGTTTAAAGACTTACAGTAAAGCTTCCCCAACAAGGATGTGTCCATATTTGGCTGGCATGGCACCATGCTGCAATGTCAAGTCCTGAACTTTGATGCCCTGTAAAGGAAGGGAGACAATTAAAATCAGGCTGTCACAAGGGAAAACATTACCAAATAGAACATTTTGAAGAGGCTCTACACTATAGTAATTACTGACATTAAAATACTAGATCATTAAATACAATATTTAGATATTGCTTCATTATGAAAAGACCTATAGTATTTACCTGACAAATTTACTCCACTTTGACTTTTTGTAAAGCCATAATTAAACAAATCAACATAGCCCTACATAAATTTTAGTCAGCTGTTTGTAATAGCATGAATAAACAAGTCGCCAAAGCCTTACCTGTTTGTAAAACCATAGTTAAATAAATCAACATAGCCCTACCTAATTTCTAGTCAGCTGTTTGTAATAACATGAATAAACAAGTCACCAAAGCCTTACCTGCTTGTAATACCATAGCAAAACAAGTCATTAAAGTTCTACCTATCTGTAACACCTTAACTAAACAAGCCCTACCTGCTTCAGGTGAAGTGCTGCACACTTCAAGGCCAGTTCAATATCAGAGAAGACTGGAATACTATTGCGTTCAATGATGTCCATCAAAACATTGCGGGCTCGAGTGATATCTTCACGTTCACTGTTAAGATTAAATAGAAAGTCAATGTAAAATTATCTTTGTAAGATTCTTTTTACAAGAATGTTTGATAATTTTAAATTTAATTAAGTTGTTCTAAATAATTACAGTTACATATACGTTATTTAAAGCATATACTGTAACTATGTGTAAACATTGAGTTAACTGAATTTTTTAAAAATAGTTTCACAGAGAGCTATATTCTTCTCATTTAGCATCTCAAGTTGCTTATTTTAACCTGATATCAATGGTGCAAAAAAAGAAAGATTAATCATAGTATTTAGCCTTAGCTATGGTATAATGTCCATCCATCTTCCTTAGCTTTAGTTAATGACTAATAAGGTGTTTTAGAATTTAAATAATACTAGGGATTCAAAACAATGATACATTGCTACGCAACATATATATTGTCACAATGTAAAATAACTTGTGTCAGATGCACAAATGATAAATATGGGAAATTTGAAAGGTTATGTCAGACGGCATTAGTTCGTATGGAATGGTGAAAATATAGATTCACAAATTTTTACCGCTCAGTTGTCTTCTCTAGTGAGACTTCCTTCACTTCTGAATTGAATGCACTGAACACAACAATAATTTGTCGGCCACATCCTGTAAACATGTTTTTTTTTTGGAGTCAAAATTTTTAAAGTAGCACAAGTATTAAATGAATAAGTATTTTAAAGACATTTAAAAGTAGATTAATATGATGCTAGTAGAATGATGTTTAAACTGTAAGCAGTTTTAATACATAAAATTCTCGTTTAATACATAAAATTCTCTTCAAACTATGGTAAAGGTAGTACAAATCTATAAATTACTGACCTACTAAATAAGCAATTTCACAAAGGGACACGACTGATCTTGTTTTGTTATCTATTACAAAGAAAAGTAACTCTGCAACCTGTTTCACAGAAAAATGAATTAAGATTAATTTTAAGAACTTTTTTGAGTGACAAAATCAGGGAACAGAAAAAAATCCCAGAAAAATTGTAACAACAGCTTTAAAATAATAAAGACTCATTAAATACTACGTTTCCAAAATATATTTTTTAAAAAAAGCTTTTATTTGAAGATGGAAATTACTTTCAAAGCAAAAATAACATGGAATGTAACAATCAAACATAATTATTTGTTTTGATTTTATTTCCCTCAAAAGGTGCAACATAAATAAAATGCCACTTACATTTTTTGCTCTGTCTTCCAACTCCACTAGTTCAGGTCTCCATGTATTGACTTGCTGTGAACAGAAGTTTCAACCATAAACAAATTAGGAAATAGTGCATAGTGTATTTTTTTTTAAACTTGTGTTTACTTCATTAAAAAACAGTCATTTACATTTTCAAAAAGAGCAGTTTATATTTTACAAGATACTTTTTACGACAAAATTTTATAAAATTACATTACTGCTAGTTTTAGGAAATATTTTAAACAATTCTAAAAATTAACAGATGAGAGAAAATTCTTGGTTTTAGAGATGCTTACAGGGTTATAGAATGTGATGTTCTCTTTCTTCAGGAATGGGATGGCTATATCATGACGCCATGTTGTGGGGTTGTGGGTACATCCACATGATCCACCAAGAAACACTTGGAAATTGGCCAAACTCTCTAGATTTTATCAAAGATTTGACAACTTATCTATAATATTTTTTTATTTGCAAATAAAACTTTATTACTTATTACATAATGAATAAAAAATAATTTTAAATAATTTCATGAGTGTATTTAATTGCAAGCTAAAAAGACCAATAATTCAGTAATAAAAATTCATGAACTTTTATCACTAACCTTTCCTTGCTCGACGCACAGAAAAGCCACCACTCTTATTGCGTATTAGAGACTTGGGTAGGGTCACTGGAGCCCTGTAATAAAACAATAGTCAAATTATACATTAGATGCTAAAAACTGTTTCCAATTACCTCTACATCATTTAACAATGTTTATCCAGTATATACAATTCTATTTATTAATAGTAAAGTTAGACAGTTGTCCACTTTTAAGTTGGTGATTTAATTCTCCCCAAACAACCTTATCAATAGAGAGTAAACCTTCAACATAACAAATGCACAAGAAAACGCTAATATTTTTTTAGTAATGCTATATGTTATATAGACATACATAAACAAAATGAGTATAGTTAGGGTTGGAAAACTACATAATCTTAACTTGAATAAATACTTTATTATCTGAGGCTGGAATACATACCCTATCTCATAATGATGCTGAAGCTCATCCACCAAAACACAAAATTCACCAAAAGTTACAAAATCAGCATCACAGGGACTCCCGTATTCTACAGCACAATGCACCATTTCTTGAACTGCCAAACACAAAATTAATCTTGTATTTCATGCATAAAATAACTCATAGATCCAAGTTTGTTTTTTTTACTTGAAGGAAATACATATGTGTTAACTATATTTTAGGCATATGTTATTATGTTCCTTAATGTATTTTATTGTTAGTGTTTGCAGGAATTTTTTAAGGTAAATATCCTAGGGATCTTAAGATGGTGGTGTTGAAAAAAAGGCTCCTGTAGGCTACATTATCAATAGTTGATCAGGAATAACATTCTAACTCACAAATAGTAACAGCTTGCGCCAAATATGACAAATCTCTAAATTACAAAATATTTCTAAATTATATAGATATATAGTTTGTTAAAGAGGTTAATTGTAAATAATTGGCCTGCTTTGATCAGGTGTCCATGTTTAAAAAATATTTATGAATGTACTAAGTTTAAATATTTTAATGTCCAAAAAGGATGTTTATTTTACTTTAAAATGTTATTAATTAGAGCTTAAAAGCATATTCTATTTGGCAAACATAAATTGCATTTTGAATTGACATGAATGGATATGGAAGGACAAAATGGCTTCATCTTTAACTGCAACATTAATAAAGCAATTGATTACATAAATGTATTATTTATGAATACATATTTGAAAACACTTAATGCATAAATTATTTGCAGCTATGTAATACAATTAGTTTTTTTTATAACAAAAGCTTGTTGTGTCAGCATTTCAATTATAAATAAAAATCCAAAATAGAAATCCCTGAAACCGATAGTATGATACAGTTTCCATGAGAAATCAAATCTATGAGTTTCAAAGTTTGGTGTAAGATTTCTAATAAAATTAAAAACAATTAAAAAATATTTGTTAGGTTGGTTTTTTTTACATTGACATCTGCCAAATGTTATTAGTACTGTGAGGAATGTGTCTCCCTATCCTTATAATAAATCCTGTCTTTGTGAAATTGTAATGAAGTTCTTAAACAAAATACTGTTCTAAATAAATTTTTTGTTATTTTTCAAGCAATTTTTAATGCACACAGGAGACACTTTTCTGACAGTGTGATAAACATTCCCTTTCATTAAAAAACAATTGCTAGTGAAATAAAACCAAGCCACATTATCAAGTTGAAAACATCAGTAACAACTGTGGAAAAACTAATGACATAAAAGTAACAAGATTAGTACAACTGATGTTGAGAATGTTAAACTATATTAGCAGCCGAAGCAAAACTGGTCAATAATGAAAGATAACCTGAGCTGCAAGCACTTCCAAACTCTTCAGCCCAGTGCACCATTTCATCAACTATTGGCCCAGGAAAGAGAGAAACAAAATCTTAACTTTTTAGAAGCTATACAATAGTACACCCAAGTAAAAGATTTTGAAGAGTTCTTCTGAATGTCCAGTTAAGTTTTGAACATGAAACAGATTGATTTTTTTTCTTATCTTTAAGCTCTTGAGTATTATTTTATGTATGATTTGGAATTTTAGTATTGTTCTGATATCCTCACAATCATATATCTTGTCTAGATGATGATACATCATTTCCATATGGGTCTGATGAAATGTTGAAATGTTTGTCAGTTACTCTCAAAGTACTGTCAATTTTAACAATATAACTGTTAGGAGCACAGTGATTTGTAAAAGTTCCCTTTCAAACCTGACAGTCTACAGGGCAAGTGAAGTAGAGTTGACTTGTTTCTGTGACCTCGGCATATGAAAGGAGAATGTGGTCAGCACTATGCCCATCAACATTTACTTACCCTAAAGTGAGTTAGGTACCCATCAGAGCTGCGTGGACACAGGGACATTCTACTGACTTGAACCCGGATTCATATTCAAGACTTACAGGTTAGCAGTCCAGTTCTCTACCGCTAGGCCACTCCACACAGTAATTTGAGCTATAGTGAATTGTTAGTATTATATAAAGACTTACTTTGAGAGTGAGAGGGATACAGCTGCAAATCATTAAAAGCCTTTCGTAAGTTGCATTTCTGTATTCTGTCATTGTCATCATATTTTTTGAAAATATTGTAGAGCTGCCTATAAGAGGAAACAACAACAATCTTTTAAAAATGTGCTATTTAAAGTCTTAAAGATTTCGAGAAAAAAAATAGAATAGAGGTAGGCCTAGTTGTTTTAATTTAGTACTTAGGCCTAATTGGTACTTAAAATATATGTAGCCTATACGTATATGTATATAGTATCTATTTAATTTTATAAAGTATGTTTTGTTTATCTGTCAACTGTTGAATAGTTACATTAATACATACTCATACTGTTACTAGAATCTAGTACACATAACACATATGAACTAGTTACTAGATTTCTAGTAGTAGGCCTGAAAATCACTGTAGTTTAAGTGTTGGCATTGTCTCATGATTGTGTGTGTTTAGCCTACTTGAATTTAGTCTAATAGTAGATCTATAAATCTATAGTAACTACTAGGCCTAACTAATTTAAATCTAGATCTAGATCTAGTAATTTTACCGTGTGTATGATCCAAAAATTCTGTAATCAGTACTTTCTTTTGCCATTCAGGAAATATTTGAAAACTCGATGAATTTTCGTTTATAACTAGATCTATATTCTAACTAAAATACGCATCATTTGGGCCCTGATTTGTTTGGCTGAAAATGCTGTGTAATCCTTATACTTATATACTAGATCTAGATTAGATCTAAATCTAATCTAATAATAATATTGTTATTTGCACTTATTTCTATCAGCTGTTTAGTTCTACAGTATTAAATCTTCTTCTTGGGGAAACCAGCAAAATGTTTGTTTTTTTACTGCTAGATTCTAGGCCTAGCCATTTTTAATGAATTTTTGGTCCTGGGGATGCTGCTAGAGAGTAGGTAGGGTAAGTGTGTCTTGTGGCGCCTTTAAGACTTTAAGGCCTAAGGAGTCGATGCCTAGTATTATAAGTATAAGTAAAGAAAGTAAACTTATTTAAATTTTGTTGAATTATGCAAAGCATAGACGTCGCGAGGCGGAGGTGTGGACCGCACCGGGTGACACCATTTTGGACATAAATCTGCTAAATGGAGGCGAGCGAGTTGACGTTGACGAGATTCCTTCCATAATCCATAATATTGTTGACATGGAATAAAAACGTGCTTTTTAGATTTAGAACGTAAAAAAAAATAAAAAATAAAAACTTAAGCCTAAAATTAATTTAGAAATTTTAGGCCTATATTCTTAGAATTAATGCTATAAAAGTTACAAATCTAGAGAACTTGAAAATAATTTGTTGAGTTTAAGGCTACATTTCTATTTATTTTCATCAAGCCTAAGTTATAACCGGATGTTTCACTTTCGTAAGACAAATATTGATTGGCTGTACAGTAACTTAGTGATCGATAACTATTTGTTTACAAAACTTTGCAGATCAAGTTTTTAAATAACAATGCAAATTTAAAACCCCATGACCTAGTTTTCTATTTTTAGCTTACAATGTGTACAATAAATCTATGACGGCCTATCCAGGATGCCATTGTTTATGTCGCCATTACACGTGAAAACCAAATTGTTTTTGCTTTTTTTTTAATTTTTATTTAGTTACCGAAAATATTATAAACATCAAATACATCCAATCTTTAGTAAAGTCCGAAAAAAACCAGACAGGCAGGATTTTATAACCATATTAATTGTAACTACGCTGTGCATGATTTTTAAATGAATTTATACACCTCTCAAATACCTTTGAGACTTTTCTCGCTGGTGTCCATTATTTTAGGCTACTAATAATTAGGCCTACTATTACTATTAGTGAAAACAATGTTGCGCATAATAGTCATACAGCTGTATTAGTAGTAACACTGTAACAGACTAGAGAATTTTCAATACTGATATAGCAATCAACTACTGAGGTGGGGGTGACATATCTAATAATTTACAAGAAAACGATGCTTGATTCAACTTGAATTAATAGGCAGATTAATGTGTGTGCACACATATTGTTGCAATTGTGTCGCCCCCTCCATATAAATAAACTGATACTTTTTTGTTGAGGGGGAGGGCGGGGTGTGACACCCGATCTAGCAATTTCTATTAATTTCTTAAAACTAAAACTATTTATTATTCATCAGATGTGTTCAATTAGAAAAATAATTCTTTAATTAATAATTATTTGAAGAAAATATGACCAGAAACATTGGAACAGCGCTACTGAAACTAGTGACTTTAGATGTTACAAATACTCTAATCAAAGTGGCTGGCTCTCCTGGGCTTCATTATGCAAGTATTGGTCGCAAGCATGGAATACACATAGAGGAGGACGTACTAACAGGTAATTCTATGTACTTTTAAAAACTCATTCATTTCTATTAAAGTCATATATTGTTGTTATAATATCTTTACAATAATCCTACCCCTAACCTAATCATTCACTCTTATTTTTTTTAGCATTTCTGACTTGACTGTAGACATCACTCAATACATAGATATGTATTCATAAAAACCTATTTTTATACCCTGTTACTGTTCGCCATAAATTAATTTTAATATGTATATTATTTAAGATTGGGTTTTTAGTTGACATGAATGAAGTATTTCAAAATGAACTTGAAAAATTACAAAACAAATGTTTGCATTTTTTTGCCATTATTATTTTTCATTGAATGTTAAAAAAAGTTTTGATAATATTTCAAATAATTTGCTTTGTAGGTCTCTTTTTGAAATACTACAAGCATTACTCAAGCAAGTATCCAAACTTTGGGGCACAAAATGCGATGCCGTCAAAAGTTTGGTGGGCCTTGCTTGTTAAAGATTGTTTTCAAAGTGTTGACAGCAGGCTAACAGATGACATATTAGACAAAGTGGCCAATGATTTATACTATCATTTTACTACTCCTAAAGCATGGGAATTTTTGCCAGGTGCTCTTGAAGCAATCAAAGTAAAGAAATGTGGAATTGACAATTAGAAATAGTTAAAGAACTGAATAATTTTTAAAGTCTAAAGTAAATAGGCCTATATTTTTTTTTTAAACTCTGTAAAATGTATACATTATTTTACAATAGTTAAAATTAATGGAGGTATTATATCTATTTTTATTTAAAGTCACATTAATATTTTTCCGTCTCATCATCAGGATCTTCGGCAATATAAAGTAAAACTTGGTGTGATTTCCAACTGGGATCATCGACTTTATAAAGTGCTATTGACCATGAACATGCGGCATTACTTTGACTTTGTTTTACCATCGTATGTTGTTGGTGTTGAGAAACCGGACAGCTACATTTTCCAACAAGCGTTAAAGGTCAGAGTTTACCTTTTAACAATTTTTTACTACAGCAAGTTAAATTTTAACACATTTCATAGATAGGCAGGATTAAGTGTGAATATAGATTATATTTGGGAGTAAAGTTGAAAGTTTTTTAATGTGTTTTTTTTTCAACAGGCTGCAAATTGTTTGCCTGAGGAGTCTGTACACTTTGGGGACAGTTTGAAAAAAGATTTTATTGGTGCTCAGGATGTGGGGATGGGAGCTTATCTTCTGAGAACCCCTGGTGCTGACCAAACTTCCATAGACCAGAGCCTGGTGGTAGACTGCATCGCAGATTTTGTCAGCGCCATCCGCCCAAGATTTCACACTCATAAGTCTTGATACCTGGTTGATTTTATGGTTTAAAAAAGAAAGATAATTAGGATTTGATTCTGTTGGCTGTGGATTTAGATTTTTTTAGTTTAAATGGCAATGCTCGTATTTTTTTAAAAAAAATCGCTTACTCTATCTTTTTTATTATCATAGTCTACATACCTGCAGTAGAGAAGTGACACCTATAAACAGAAATAGGATTCATGTACCTGATGTCATTTTACGACTAATTGTAGTTTGTTTTAAATATTACCAATTTACAATAGTTGTTTCTTAGAAAATATTTCATGTGTTAGTTCTGGTCTAATATGATGCTTATAAAATAATTAGTCACAAAGTAACTAGTAGGTTACTGACCAAGTTGGTGAAAAAAATTATTAAAATGCTATATAAATGTGAACCTTTTTTACTGCAAGTTATAGCAGAATATATGCAGGCAAAATGAAATATCTAAACTGGCTTGATTGATTGCAAAAATTCAATAGGTAATTTTTATTGAATCCGATAAGTATTATTTTACTTACTACCATTGATTTTTGTTATGTATAATTGTAATGTACTGATAGTGATGTTAATTTTTGTTGTTTCAAATAAAAATTAAATCTTTCACAAATTTTGTTCGTCTATCACTCAATGTGTATGTTTGGGCAGCGGTTTAGCTTCTTAGTGGGCTCTTCTAATAAGGGCCACTTTAAAAAAGTTATCATGGGCGGAGGGGGTGGGAGAGAAAAATTGAAAAAATTGAAACAGTACCCAACACAAGTGGCCTTGTGCCTTTGATTTTATTTATGAAATTATTAGTTCTCCTTGCAGTCATACATTCAATTGAATTAATTTTCGCAAATAAGGCTAATTCAGTGCAGTGTTTCTTCCAGACTTTTTCTCAGAGGGGACAGGATTAAAATTTCGGGGGGGGGGGGGGGGGGGGGGTCGGACACTGGTAAAAGTATATATTTTCTATATAAATTATGTTTCGTTCAAGGGGGGGAGGTGACACCATGAAGTGCCGCACCGGGTGACACCCTACCTAGCGACGCCACTGAGATAATATTATACTGGCCAACTTTCAGACTGTCAAGCGATGTTGACAGTTTAGGGTTTCGCGATGTCTGATTGGCTGAGGGAGATACCAGCCTGAAGTGAACACGGTTCGCTTGGATTCGTTACCACTTTCTTCGTCAGGGTATCCACAGCTGATGTTGGGGATTTTATGAACATTTTTGTTTTATCAGGGGATACTTGAGCGTTGGTGTCACTGCGTACTGTACAGGCGTATGAAGCTTTCCCAATTCCTGACTAGCGTGTTGACGGCGTACGGTTTTTAAATATCATGTGGCGGGCATTTGGTCTGCTTTAGAAGCTTGGTCGTTGGTAGAGGTTCATCGCTTGAAATGAGTAATTAGGGTTCTTCCATAAATGACGTCACATTAATGTGGAGGTGGGGTGGGTGTCCTTTAAAAGCAATATCAGAAAACGAGTTTTAGCCGTTATTTAGAAACAGTTTTAGAAAACTGTTTTAATACATTGCAATGGAAATTGTTTAAAATACTCTATGTTGACAGAGTCCAGACAAGATTTTGGAAAAATATAGATGTTTTAATTAAGAAAAACTCAACTGCAATTTTGAGGGAGTTGTATGCTGAGGTGTGGCGTTTTTTTAAGGGGGGGGGGGGTCTAGCTTTTTGTGACGATGTGTAACGGAGTGGAGGTGGGGGGGGGGGTAGAAAGCGTCAAAAAAGCGTGACGTCATTTATGGATGACCCCCTTATGCCGCAAAAAAATTACAAAATATTAGACCAGTTATCTCTACAATTTCTGCATTAAGAGCTGTCTTTGCAGAGAGTGGGGTTCTCTCGACTGAATTTGGTTAATCTTATGGCTTATGAGTTTGGCTTGGAGCCAACTGAAGGGTGCTTAAATCCCTTTCACTTTAGTGACTGACTGGGGGTTAGTAAAGTTGGCGGTGGTGGCGTCACACATCGTCACCAGACATTACAGGATGACAGGTTGTGAAGGTGTCTCAGTTCTTTCCAAGCGTAAGCTAAAGTAGGGCCTACATCTTTGTGGCGTTCGTCTCTCATGATGTCACAGGCTGTGTTGAGATTTAGGGGTCATCCATTTATGACGTCCACAAAAATTTGGAATTTTTTTAGCACCCCCTCCCCTCGTCCACACGCGTCTAGTTTCGACACCCCCCCCCCCCCCCCCATTGTGGAAGTCATAAATGGATGACCACTTATATGTTTTGAACGCGTGACAGCCGTTTTTTTTTCATCTAACTGCACGCACTAACGAACTATAGATAAATAGAGTTTATGGGAGGAGAGGAAAATACTTTGATTCTTGTGATCCAATCCTAGTCGACATTGTAATCTTTGCGGTGTTTATTTTAGGATGATAAAACAACGCAGCAAAGATTTGAACAAAAAATAATATTTTATTCACTTTCGCCCTGCTTGGTATCCAAACAACACCTTTACACAGTTTACAAATAACAAATTACTTTCTATTATTGCCGGAGTTGTCTCTCCTAATGTATTTGTTATACTGCAAAATTTACAAGTTTACCGTGTGTATGATGGGGAGGGGAACGGAGGGTAATGCGTTTCCTGAAGAAATGTTATGCTTTTCAGCATTGGTCTTTCACATTTCTCATGAGGACAGGAAAGAGTTGTTTTTTTTTTGTAATACCAAACGGCGTGACATACTGTCATTGTTTGTGATTCCCCACCCCCCACCTCGAGAGTACGTCCCACAATTTGGTATTATTAAATTTTACAAAACACGACTGCTTAACAGCAACATGAAACCCGTGCTCCTCTTTGTATCTGAGAGATGGAGAGTAACACAAACTAATAACAACAAACTCCAGACTTTCATTAACGAATGCCTGCGTCGCATATTGAATATCGGGTGATCTGAAAAAATTACCAATGCCAAACTGTAGAGAAAAGCTGGGCAAGACCCTATTTGCAAAGAAATACAAAAGTGCAAATGGTATGGATTGGCCACACCTTGTATAAAACTAACTAGCGACATCACCAGACAGGCGCTAGATTGGGATATCCAATGAAAAAATGAAAGTAGGTAGGCCAAAAACTTGGAATATGTCAGCTGTAGAAGAAGCAGAGGCAGCCGGATTGACCCAGCTTGGAGGAATCGCCCAGAACCGAGTGCAATGGAGAGGTGGGGTCAGAGGCGTAGCGACCCCTCCCGGCGCCCGGGGAAAACTTTTAATTTGGCGCCCCCCCCCCATGTATTTTTATATCGGTCGGCGCCCGGGGACATATGTACCCCCCTGCCACCCCGTAGCTACGACTCTGGGTGGGGTTGCGACTCTATGCTCCACAAGGGGTCCACGGGAATGATGATGATGATGATGATGATGAACATTAGGGAAAAGGGTAATTTTTTTTAAAAGAATGATTTCTACTGCCGTGTTTATTTTACCATAAAGATATCACGCGGAGTTAAAGATTACAGCTAAATCATTTTAAAAGAAGGTTTATTTTTCTTCTTGAAATTTTTTAAACTTCGTTTTAAACTTGTGCACCTTTATGCACGATTCATAACAACATTGCACACCAAATGTCTGATCGACTAATGAGGAACGATGAAGCTAAACACTTCCAGACATGTTTGTTAAAATAGGACATTTATGCATGTAGTTTGTTTACATTCCGGCCGGAAGTTCAAGATCCTGGTGGGGTGAGCAGAACACAGCCTTAGGTTGATTTCTATTTTGGCTAAAGGACATACCTTCTGCTATTATTTAACGTTTACGCAATTGAAATGTAGACTGGGTACACACGAAGCTATTGTTAAGGCTTTTTGGTCAGTAGTTATTAGATCTATATTAAATCACACATTTAGTTGTTAAATAGACCTTCTACTTTTAAAAAAAGGAATGAAAATATTTACAATTTTTTGTGTGGTGTGTTTTGAAGTTAACAAACTTTGATTAACCTTAAAATAAATTGAATTATTATACAGTGAACATATATCTGGGAAGGGAAAGTAAGTGGGGTAAGAACGAAATCATCTCTTGGAAAGGGTTCGGTACCAGTGTTTCTTCTAGACTTTTTTCTCCGGGGGTGCACTTGAAATTTTCGGGGGGGGGGTGGGGGGGTGGGGTGGGGGGTGGAAGCGGACAACAATTTCCGGGGGGGGGGGGGGCGGACACTGTCAAAAGTATATATTTCCTATATAAATTCCATTTCATTCGGGCAGGGGGGGGGGGGGGCGGTAGACTTTCTTCGAAGAGATACCTGGAAGAAACTCTATTTGGTACGCATAACTGATTATAAATCTAGTTGGCCTACATCAAGTATAATTAGAGCTGATTTTGAAAACTCATGGGGACGGTGGAGAAGGCGGGGGGGGGGGGGGGGAGGAGGAGGTTGTCTAAAACCAAAGGTAGGCGATTTGGTGTATGTTATTTCTTACCTTAACGTAATCTACATCCTGTTTCCATTATAGACCAATCAAATGGCCGCTATACCTATAAATGCAGTGTTGTTGCATTGTTGAAAGCGACAGCGAGGATCAAATACTTGAGCTACTGCAGTCCAGTGACGGCCCGGATGATTGTGAAGGTTTCCAGAGAAACTGGCCGAAGACTAAAATGTTTGAGCACACCAATCGTGGGAAAAAATACTGGAACAAAATCAGGAAACAGGTCTGGAAGGAAATGCGTAAGATGGTAGGTCAAGCAGTAGCGTAGCGAGGGGGGGGAGGGGACATATGTCCCGGGCGCCGACCTCAGGGGGCGCCGACATGGGTTGGAAAAATAAATTGAAAGGTTGAGGGTGGTTCAAAGCGCAAGTTTGAGGGTGGGGGGGGGGGGGGGGGGGTTGTGCAAATCGAAATTTTGAGGGGGGGGGGGGTGCAAATCAAAAGGAAAAGTTTGTCCCCGGGCGCCGGGTAGGGTCGCTACGCCTCTGAAGTCAAGTGAAACATTGGACAAGTTGCCTTGTCGTCGTCATTCATCTGTGTTGGTGTTTCCATTCAGGCATTTTATCCGAGGGGGGGGGGGGTCACACCCTCCTCTTTACCAGTACAAAATAAAATAATTAGCATAATATATACTTTCAGCATTTTTCCCCACTCTCCCTTAAGTTTCAAGTGTGCCCCATCCCCGGAGCTAAACGTCCGAAAAAAAACCCAGTTCTGAGTTATAACAACTGCTGGGTACGCAAATCCGCTTAGTTATTGCCTCAACCCACTCTACAATTTACTTTCTGTCTACACTGTTCTTTGAGTCTTCATTTTATTTTGAGCTGCCCTTCGAACAGTCAACTTGAGTCTATGTCTTTCAGAAGTTGGGCCAATATAAAAACGTTGGTGTACCAATTGAGTGACTCTCATTAATTACATTTAATTTAAAAAAAAACGTGGTCGAGTCGGTAAAGCTATGGTTGCTCTAGAGAAACGTCTCGAGCTTGAACCCCGCAGGCAGATGAGGTTCGATAGCTGGGGACAGCAACTCTTGTAGAAGAGACAACTCCAAAATCAAACAACTGCTTCCTCGCTGTTTGTTCTTGGTCGGACAAAGGCTATAGGGCAGGGGGTAGTCCATACATGACGTCACACTCGTAGGGGGGGGGAGGGGGGTCCGTAATTTTGTGACGGTGTGTGATGAGGGGGAGGGGGGGCTTCAGATGCTGTGACGTCACACTTTTGCATAATAAAAAAGCAACGTTAGAAAACCAATTTTAGCGTTTTAGAAAACTGTTTTAATAAAATGTTATAGGAATTGATTAAAATACTCTGTTGACTGAGGAGTGACGTTATTTTGTGTGTGTGTGTGGGGGGGGGGGGGGCAGATCTGACTTTTTTTGAAGATGTGTGACGGAAGGGAGGGGGGAGGTAAACATCGTCAAAAAAGCGTGACGTCATTTATGGATGATACCATATAGGTAAATCCTAATCAAGGCTGAAATCGGAGTCAACGGCCTAAATGACGTATAACAAGTTCACATAATCGTGGTTAGATAATGACGCGTGTCTTATATGCCCAATCTGTAGGATGTTTGGCGACACAATCAGACGCGTAAGAATGGAGGCAAGTACGGTATACGCTGGTCGTTTTCTGTCGATGTAGCTGAGCAGGAGCGGAAGTTGAGGCTGGCCGAATCAAAGGTGCTGTCTGAGGGGGCCACAGGGGACGCCAAGTACTTTAAGCTTGGGTGAGGTTCAAAACTCTTTCAAATAGGCAGGCAGTCTAGCACTTTGTATGATGTGAGATAGGCAGTCTAGCACTTTGTATGATGTGAGATAGACAAGTACTTTGTATGATTTGAGACAGTCAAGTATTTTGTATGATTTTATACAGTCAAGTACTTTGTATGATTTGAGACAGTCAAGTACTTTGTATAATGTGAGATAGGCAGTCTAGCACTTTGTATGATGTGAGATATTCAGGAAGTCAAGCACTTTGTATGATGTGAGATATTCAGGAAGTCAAGCACTTTGTATGATGTGAGATAGGCAGTCAAGTACTTTGTATGATGTGAGATAGGCAGTCAAGTACTTTGTATGATGTGAGATAGTCAAGCAGTCAAGCACTTTGTATGATGTGAGACAGTCTAGCACTTTGTATGCTGTGAGATAGGCAGTCTAGCACTTTGTATGATGTAAGATAGGCAGTCTAGCACTTTGTATGATCTGATATAGTCAGGCAGTCAAGTACTTTGTATGATGTGAGATAGTCAAGCAGTCAAGCACTTTGTATGATGTGACATAATCAGGCAGCTTTACTTATTTCAAATTAGTAATGTTTTGGTGTCACCCCTCTCCCTGTTGCCTTTTGGATAGTTTCAGTCTGCTTTTAATGGTGTAGGCTATTAACCTATTACCAGTTATTAATGTAATTAGAGAGGAACAAGGTTTAATCAGAATATTTTTCCTTTGATTTCACCTCCTAACCCTGTTCGTCTGTATAATCAGCGCCCCTCCTCCCCGTCTGTAATATTATTGATCTCCTTGGATAAACATGTTATTTAAACTAAGGATACTAGATCTCATCAGGCTGATGTAGTTCTGTATTAGAAGGGTTAATGATTGGTTGATGTTGACATGGACCCACGTCTGAAACCAAACGCTTAAATTTTATTTTTTAGTGCTTTGATAGAAAAAGAATCGCTCAACGCTTTGGGATGCGAACCCACGCCTTACCAATCTGACGAGATCAGTTTAGTGGATCCAGTTCCGTTATTTCTAAATGTTGACAGGTAGTGCAGATGTGTTTGTTTACCTCATAGACTTGTACTTTTTATTAGAAACTTCTTAGCATTAGATTATTGACTTAGTCCTCTTTGCTCCTTATGGAATATAGGGCCTCCACCATTTCCTTCCATTTTATCCGATCCCCGGCTATTAATTCTGCCGTCTCCCAAGACATCCCTGTTGGCTTCAGTTCTTCAAGAAGACTCCGCCTCCAGGTCTGTCTTGGGCGCCCTCTCTTCCGCTTTCCCTGGGGGTTCCACTCAAGCGCTTGGCGTGTCACATTTGGGTGAGCCTTTCGCAGTGTGTGTTCCGCCCAGCGCCACTTCCTCCATTTTATTTGCAATGCCATAGGCTTCGGCATTGCCTTTCTCCATAATTCTATGTTCGGCACTTTGTCCTGCCACCTCAATTTCAAAATCTGTCTAAGGCATATGTTCATGAAGGTCATTAGATTATTAAAGTTATTAAATTAGCAAGACCACCAATTAAAATTTCGCTTTATAATTATTTATTTTTTAAATTACGAAAATCTACTCAGGCACACGAAGTTCATTAATAGGGACAGCATCACATATGGGATAGAGAAAGTCTATCGTAGAAACAAACCTTATATATAAAGTATATAATTTTATAATAATTTAATATAATAATTATTTAATAAACTTTTTTATGTTTCTATACTCGCAGCCTGCCACCTATCAAAGAGTTACCGAGGCCCGTGAATGGCTACTCAGAGTATCCCCCTGATGAGGTCGAGCCCTACATTCACGCACATTGGAGTCAAGAGGACTACGATGAAACAGATTCAGACTAGTAACACATCTGACACTAGTAAAATTTACTACATACAACCGATGCGTTTTCATGAGTTATTTTTAGGCTAAAAATAATTCATGATATAAACCTACACATTTTGATGCGAGATAATTAGGCTCCATAAAAAAAATGTACTGCGTAAACCACACACATTTGAATGTGTGATCTGTAGGTACAACAAATAATTTTCTAGCATACACATATTGATATGTGATCTTTAGGCTCAGCAAAAACTTTACTTCATAAACCCCACAAATTTTGATGTGAGATCGTTTAGTTCAAAAAATTTTAGTTCATAAACTAAAAAAAAATATTTGTGGTGTGATTTTTAAGCTCAACAAAAAATGTACCAGATAAACATAATAAAATACATTGTGATGTGAGATCATTAGGACCAACAAAAAAATTTTGTCGTGAGATTTTCAGGCTCAACAAAAGAATTCACAACATAAATCCACGTTTTTGTTGGTATGGTCTTCCAGTGGCGTAGCTAGGGGAGGGCGGGTGGGACGGCCGCCCAGGGCGCCGATCCTAAGGTTGCGCAAAATGGGTGGAAAAGAGTTTAAACGGTTATTTTAAGCTAGGATATTGAATTATACACAATCAAAGTTAATAAAGTAAACTGCTACATGGCTTTACACACAAACTTAACTGTTTCGACATCAAATGTAAGGGCCCAAAATAAAAAACCTTTACGGGACTGTTAAAAGTGCCACCAGCCTTTCCAAATGCGGGGGTGGGCCTTTTTAAAACCAGCGTGAAAAACTATGTAGTCTAATATAGGGAGGGAAGGGGGGATGTGATAGTTTGCCACGGGCTCCTGAATTTATTGCCATAACGGTGTATGTTTGTTTGGCTACTTACTTCAAGTTCTGTGTGCAGAGATGTTGCTTCTATTCACTAAATGGTTTTGTGATATCTTCTTTTTCTTAGTATATATATATATATATATATATATATATATATATATATATATATATATATATATATATATATATATATATATATGTCAACTACTGACAATAAATCACGCATAACTAAAGCCAAGCGAGATTTTTTGCAAAAAAAAAACTGGCTATCGAAGGAAGAGACCGAATGCAGATCTTTTTACCAAAATAATGTCCTATCTGTTCTTTTGTTTATCAATAAATGCAGGAAAGCAACCATCTCTTCCATCTACATATTGTTTGCTTTGTATAGTAAGTAGGCCTACCGGGCCGCCTACCGGGCTGCCTACCGGGCCGCCTATCGGGCCGCCTACCGGGCTGCCTACCGGGCCGCCTACCAATGAATGATAAATGGCAACCACCGGCGCAAGACTATCTTTAATAATAGGCAGTTGCGTAGCCAGGATCGTCTCAAGGGGGGGGGGGGGTTCTAATTTTTACCCGGAGACAAACTTTCGATTTGCACCCCCTCAAACTTTCGGTTTGCACCCCACCTCAAACTTTCGATTTGCACCCCCCTTATACTTTTTATATATACCGAGGGGTCTATGGGGGGGGGGGGGGGGGTTATGACCCCCCTTAACCCCCCCTGCCTACGCCACTGATAATAGGTTTCTAGAAACTAGGAGACTTAGAAATTGAAACTTTCTGAATTAACTGAAGAAAGATGGCGCTGGATGTGCCATGTATTAAGGATGAGACCAGACGAGGTTACAGCAATGGCGTTCGATTGTCCAGCTCTAAGAGGACTATGAAGCTTGAGCAGAAAACTACTGACAGGAGCAGAGAAAGTTGCAAAAGACTGGCTTTCTCTGGCGGCCCATTTACCCTGGGCATCGACGGTAAAAGACGATGATGATGAATTTAGATAAATTACTATACTATGACCATTCTGATAAAAATCATGCAAAAAATAATTTTAAAACATTTTTTTTTCGGTACACCAAAGACCCAAGTTGGTCGTCTTTGAATTAATATATCGAGTGTTGCTTTTCAATGTTTTAATTGCAACAAAAAAAATTCAAACTTTTAAAACTACCTTTGGAAACTGCTGAAACTCACCCCCTAATTTTTATTTCTGTCTACGTTTAGCACAAAGTACGAACAATAAGATTTTTTGTTTTAATGCAAGCTTTTATTGAACTTGTTTACTCTGTATGTCTGTATGGGTCGAAACGAGAAAGCGTCTGGAGACGGTTGCCCGCTAAGTCACCCACTTACTTAACAATTGGATCCGCCAATGTATGTCAAGCTTACATTAAAAAAGATATTAATTGTAGTACGACACGTATCATTTATCGACTGGCTAGACATTTGTAATACTGTCTCAAATTCGAAATGTTCTCGCTGTGGAATTTTAATTAACTGCTCAGTAGTTTAATTAAATTTGTGGAATGTAGAATGTTCTATTCAATGTTATATCCTATATTACTTGTTACACAGAAGATTTATTAACTGTAATTTGCAAATAAGGAAGTGGACGGCCATTTTAGGTAGGATATAATGTGACGCAGTGGACGGCCATAGTAGCCATATTCACTACTGACGTAGTGTACGGCTGTCATTGCTATTTTTGACAGTGACGAAGTAGATGGCCGATATTTCTAGTTTAAAAAGTGCCAAAATGGACGGTCTTTACAACTAGGTTCACTGTAGGATTAGTGGAAGACCGTTATAGCTATTCTATCAGGTGACCAAGTGGGGGGGGGGGGGGCTGTTATAGCTATTCTATCAAGTGACCAAGTGGGGGGGGGGGCTGTTATAGCTATTTTAACAAGTGACCAAGTGGACGGCTGTTATAGCTATTTTATCAAGTGACCAAGTGGGGGGGGGGGGGCTGTTATAGCTATTTTATCAAGTGACCAAGTGGGGGGGGGGGGCTGTTATAGCTATTCTATCAAGTGACCAAGTGGGGGGTGGGCTGTTATAGCTATTCTATCAAGTGACCAAGTGGGGGGGTTGTTATAGCTATTCTATCAGGTGACCAAGTGGGGGGTGGGCTGTTATAGCTATTCTATCAGGTGACCAAGTGGGGGGGGGGGGCTGTTATAGCTATTCTATCAGGTGACCAAGTGGGGGGTGGGCTGTTATAGCTATTCTATCAGGTGACCAAGTGGGGGGGCTGTTATAGCTATTCTATCAAGTGACCAAGTGGGAGGCTGTTATAGCTATTCTATCAAGTGACCAAGTGGGGGGGGGGGGCTGTTATAGCTATTCTATCAAGTGACCCAGTGGGGGGCTGTTATAGCTATTCTATCAAGTGACCAAGTGGGGGGGGGCTGTTATAGCTATTCTATCAAGTGACCAAGTGGACGGCTGTTATAGCTATTTTATCAAGTGACCAAGTGGGGGGGGGCTGTTATAGCTATTCTATCAAGTGACCAAGTGGACGGCTGTTATAGCTATTCTATCAAGTGACCAAGTGGGGGGGGGCTGTTATAGCTATTCTATCAAGTGACCAAGTGGACGGCTGTTATAGCTATTTTATCAAGTGACCAAGTGGGGGGGGGGCTGTTATAGCTATTCTATCAAGTGACCAAGTGGGGGGGGGCTGTTATAGCTATTCTATCAAGTGACCAAGTGGGGGGGGGGGGGGCTGTTATAGCTATTCTATCAAGTGACCAAGTGGGGGGGCTGTTATAGCTATTCTACCAAGTGACCAAGTGGGGCAGGGTGTTATAGCTATTCTATCAAGTGACCAAGTGGGGGGGGGCTGTTATAGCTATTCTATCAAGTGACCAAGTGGGGGGGCTGTTATAGCTATTCTATCAAGTGACCTAGTGGGGGGGGGGCTGTTATAGCTATTCTACCAAGTGACCAAGTGGGGAGGGGGGGGGGTTTATAGCTATTCTATCAAGTGACCAAGTGGGGGGGGGGTGTTATAGCTATTCTATCAAGTGACCAAGTGGGGGGCTGTTATAGCTATTCAATCAAGTGACCAAGGGGGGGGGCTGTTATAGCTATTCTATCAAGTGACCAAGTGGGGGGGGGGCTGTTATAGCTATTCTATCAAGTGACCCAGTGGGGGGCTGTTATAGCTATTCTATCAAGTGACCAAGTGGGGGGGGGGCTGTTATAGCTATTCTATCAGGTGACCAAGTGGGGGGGGGGGCTGTTATAGCTATTCTATCAAGTGACCAAGTGGGGGGGGCTGTTATAGCTATTCTATCAAGTGACCAAGTGGGGGGGGGCTGTTATAGCTATTCTATCAGGTAACCAAGTGGGGGGGGGGCTGTTATAGCTATTCTATCAAGTGACCAAGTGGGGGGCTGTTATAGCTATTCAATCAAGTGACCAAGTGGGGGGGCTGTTATAGCTATTCTATCAAGTGACCCAGTGGGGGGCTGTTATAGCTATTCTATCAAGTGACCAAGTGGGGGGGGGCTGTTATAGCTATTCTATCAGGTGACCAAGTGGGGGGGCTGTTATAGCTATTCTATCAAGTGACCAAGTGGGGGGGGGGGCTGTTATAGCTATTCTATCAAGTGACCAAGTGGGGGGGGGCTGTTATAGCTATTCTATCAAGTGACCAAGTGGGGAGGAGGCTGTTATAGCTATTCTATCAAGTGACCAAGTGGGGGGGGGGGCTGTTATAGCTATTCTATCAGGTGACCAAGTGGGGGGGGGGGGCTGTTATAGCTATTCTATCAAGTGACCAAGTGGGAGGCTGTTATAGCTATTCTATCAAGTGACCAAGTGGGGGGGGGCTGTTATAGCTATTCTATCAAGTGACCAAGTGGGGGGCTGTTATAGCTATTCAATCAAGTGACCAAGTGGGGGGCTGTTATAGCTATTCTATCAAGTGACCAAGTGGGGGGGGGGCTGTTATAGCTATTCTATCAAGTGACCCAGTGGGGGGCTGTTATAGCTATTCTATCAAGTGACCAAGTGGGGGGGGGCTGTTATAGCTATTCTATCAAGTGACCAAGTGGGGGGGGGGGCTGTTATAGCTATTCTATCAAGTGACCCAGTGGGGGGGGGGCTGTTATAGCTATTCTATCAGGTAACCAAGTGGGGGGGGGCTGTTATAGCTATTCTATCAAGTGACCAAGTGGGGGGCTGTTATAGCTATTCAATCAAGTGACCAAGTGGGGGGCTGTTATAGCTATTCTATCAAGTGACCAAGTGGGGGGGGGCTGTTATAGCTATTCTATCAAGTGACCAAGTGGGGGGGGGGGCTGTTATAGCTATTCTATCAAGTGACCAAGTGGGGGGGGGGCTGTTATAGCTATTCTATCAAGTGACCAAGTGGGGGGGAGGCTGTTATAGCTATTCTATCAAGTGACCAAGTGGGGGGGGGGGGCTGTTATAGCTATTCTATCAGGTGACCAAGTGGGGGGGGGGGGCTGTTATAGCTATTCTATCAAGTGACCAAGTGGGGGGGGGCTGTTATAGCTATTCTATCAAGTGACCAAGTGGGAGGCTGTTATAGCTATTCTATCAAGTGACCAAGTGGGGGGGGCTGTTATAGCTATTCTATCAAGTGACCCAGTGGGGGGCTGTTATAGCTATTCTATCAAGTGACCAAGTGGGGGGGGCTGTTATAGCTATTTTATTAAGTGACCAAGTGGGGGGAGGCTGTTATAGCTATTCTATCAAGTGACCAAGTGGGGGGGGGGCTGTTATAGCTATTTTAACAAGTGACCAAGTGGGGGGGGGGGGCTGTTATAGCTATTTTATCAAGTGACCAAGTGGGGGGGGGGGCTGTTATAGCTATTCTATCAAGTGACCAAGTGGGGGGGGGGCTGTTATAGCTATTCTATCAAGTGACCAAGTGGGGGGGGGCTGTTATAGCTATTCTATCAAGTGACCAAGTGGGGGGGGGGGCTGTTATAGCTATTCTATCAAGTGACAAAGTGGGAGGCTGTTATAGCTATTCTATCAAGTGACCAAGTGGGGGGGGGGCTGTTATAGCTATTCTATCAAGTGACCAAGTGGGGGGGGGGGGCTGTTATAGCTATTCTATCAAGTGACCAAGTGGGGGGGGGGCTGTTATAGCTATTCTATCAAGTGACCAAGTGGGAGGCTGTTATAGCTATTCTATCAAGTGACCAAGTGGGGGGCTGTTATAGCTATTCTATCAAGTGACCAAGTGGAGGGGGGGGCTGTTATAGCTATTCTATCAAGTGACCAAGTGGGGGGCTGTTATAGCTATTCTATCAAGTGACCAAGTGGGGGGGCTGTTATAGCTATTCTATCAAGTGACCAAGTGGCGGGGGGGCTGTTATAGCTATTCTATCAAGTGACCAAGTGGGAGGCTGTTATAGCTATTCTATCAAGTGACCAAGTGAGGGGGGGGGGCTGTTATAGCTATTCTATCAAGTGACCAAGTGGGGGGGGGGGCTGTTATAGCTATTCTATCAAGTGACCAAGTGGGGGGGACTGTTATAGCTATTCTATCAAGTGACCACGTGGGGGGCTGTTATAGCTATTCTATCAAGTGACCAAGTGGGGGGGGGGGCTGTTATAGCTATTCTATCAAGTGACCAAGTGGGGGGGGGGGCTGTTATAGCTATTCTATCAAGTGACCAAGTGATGGGGGGGGGCTGTTATAGCTATTCTATCAAGTGACCAAGTGGGGGGGGGGGGCTGTTATAGCTATTCTATCAAGTGACCAAGTGGGGGGGGGGGAGGCTGTTATAGCTATTCTATCAAGTGACCCAGTGGGGGGCTGTTATAGCTATTCTATCGTGACCAAGTGGGGGGAGGGCTGTTATAGCTATTCTATCAAGTGACCAAGTGGGGGGCTGTTATAGCTATTCTATCAGGTAACCAAGTGGGGGGGGGGCTGTTATAGCTATTCTATCAAGTGACCAAGTGGGGGGCTGTTATAGCTATTTTATCAGGTAACCAAGTGGGGGGGGGGGCTGTTATAGCTATTCTATCAAGTGACCAAGTGGGGGGCTGTTATAGCTATTCTATCAAGTGACCAAGTGGACGGCTGTTATAGCTATTCTCACGTTAAGAAAGTGAGGTAGATCTATTGCGAAATAAATATCAAATGTTTGACATGAAGCGATGACAGCTGTTTTTAATACTATCCGGGGAAAATCTAAGGTTTGTGTTTGAAATAAAAAAAAACTTTTATGATTTTAGCGTTAAAACATTTAATTAACTAGAATAGCCCCAAAAAGTCGGTAAAACATCAAATTCAGTATCGATGACAAGAGGAAGTTTGGGGCCCTAAAAATTTATCCTCCATTTCCCATCTGTTGCTATTCAGTTGTTGTTGTTAGCCTTTAGTAGAATGAATCTTAAGAACACGTGTCGGAATAAATACGTTACGTGTCACATTCAGCGAGCACATTTTCTAAAAGTAGGTGATCAAACCATTATTATGCCAGAAATAAATTGTAGGCTATCATTTTAGGGAAAGTCGCTTTAAGTAAAAATTGTCTGAACATAGGCCGTGACAGAGGCCGTCCATAAATGACGTTACACTCGTAGGGGGGAGGGGGGGTCCGTAATTTTGTGACGATGTGTGATGAGGGGGAGGGGGGGGGGTGTTCAGATGGTGCGACGTCGCACTTTTGCATTATAAAAAACAATGTTAGAAAACGAATTTTAGACGTTATTTCGCGTTTTAGAAAACTCTTTTAATAAACTGTAATAGGAATTGATTAAAATACTCTATTTTGATAGAGTTCAGACAAGATTTTGAAAAAATATCGATGTTTAAAAAAAATTAAACTGCAAATTTCGAGGGGGGGGGGGGGGTTGTAGGCTGAGGTGTGACGTCATTTTAGGGGGGGGGGGGGTCTGGATTTTCTTGACGATGTGTGACAGAGGGGAGGGGGGAGGTAAAAATCGTCCAAAAAAGCGTCATTTATGGATTACCCCTGACAGCTAATGTT
Organism: Physella acuta; assembly: GCF_028476545.2. Classification (NCBI taxonomy): domain Eukaryota; kingdom Metazoa; phylum Mollusca; class Gastropoda; family Physidae; genus Physella; species Physella acuta. The sequence goes on along the minus strand of NW_026731730.1, from coordinate 22,462 downwards.
TGCAACAGTGGACCATTGAACTAGTTAAGCAAAACAAAATGTGACCATTAAATTTACATGTTTTTGATAAAAGAAAATGGAGGGGAGGTGGGGGGCTTTTAATTTAAGATCGGAATCCCGGCTGCTGTCCTGTCAGCCCCCCCCCCCTCCCTTCCAATCTTTTCATTCGCTACTGATTGTAATTATCTACGCCTTCGTATCTCATTGGCAGTAGTAACATTTGCGTGTATCATATCGATTCAGAGAACACATTACAATCACTGTAAAACCCACGAGTGGGGTTAATGGAGTGGGTGGGTGGACAAAAGACATGTCATGAAGAACACATAATGTTTCTGTATAAACATTGTTACAGTGGTAGTTTACCATTGGGCATATGCTGGGTGGCTGTTGGAAATGTTTGCTTCACTTAGTTTGTTGTTTTCTCTCCTATTGAGCCACAGACTACTGGGGTAAGTTTGTTAACGAACGTTCGTTAGCTGGAATACGATCGTTAGTTAAGGCTAGTTTGTTAGCGTGCAGAGGGTTCATTAAAAGTGGTTATTATGTTATTAACTAAGGTAAATTCGCGTGATTAGGTATGTTCGGTAGCGGGATGGGCTCAGTATCTGCTATATCTGCTATATATATGGTTAGTTCGTTAGCTGGAGAATGCTCGTTGGCTAGGGTTCTTCTTCTTCTTCTTCGTTCTTAATTTTTAGTGTTGGGAGGGATCGAGCCTTATCTGCCAGAGGGTTTGAACTCGAGACTTTTTTCGAATTTATCAACCATGAGCTTTGTCGACTCGACCATGCTTGCATCACAATTAAGGATTACGTGTCAACTGGTTATGCGCCATTGAGGCCATTGACTCCGATTTCAGCCTGCTTTTCTTTTTGGATTTGCTTCCATAGCCTTTGTCCAACCAAGAACAAACTATAAGGCAGCAGTTGTTTGATTTTGGAGTTGTCTCTCCTAGAAGAGTGGCTGTCCCCAGCTAACGAGCCTCATCTGCCCGAGGGTTCGAACTTGAGACTTTTCGGTTTAGCAACCATGAGCTTTACCGACTCGACCACGCCGACCCCTTAATTGTAATTAAATAACGACAAAATGTAAAACACAAAAAAGCGAAATAAACTCAGCTATAACTGTCTCTTCCAAATTAAACTCTTACGCTGAGATAATAGACAATTCAAAATGCAAAGAGGTCTCCGAGAGCGAGCGATTCCCAGGTCTTTTTCTAGACAGCGACAGCCTCTACAGTCTGATACACAACCACAGCAGTTTTATGAGCGGTATATTCCAGATTCAAAATGAGAGCTTGACCACGCACTGGCCAAAAGATAGCAACGATGTGACCAATCAACAAAGCCGTAGAGGAGTGGATCCATGTTGTGTCACGTTAGTGAAATTTGATTGGTTCACTTTAATTGTACGCTGTTAAGTGGTCTACCTCAGCTAGACGTTGTGTGGTTCACTTTAATTGTTAAATTGTTAATATAATTGTTAATTTTTAAGTTTTGAAATTAAAAACAAAGGTTTAATAGCAAGCTGTATATAATTATGCAATATTAAGAAAAATGAATCCTTTTCTTTAAATACATAATAAATAACCACTATTTAAATAATAAAAAAGAAAAGCGCGAGTCGTTAATTAATTTTTTAAATAGTATTCTATAGGGCTACATCATATAGTGATGCAGAAGGAGACGTGTGTGTGTGTGTGGGGGGGGGGGGGGGGGGTTCTAGTTCCGCCATTGTGCACGTGCTATCCCACTTTAAAACCAACTTTGTGTTGATACCGCAGCGTCATGACTGTAACCACACCATTCTACGTCACATCGGTGTATAACAACCTAAGTTACAGAGTCAAACACCTCACCTCGACCTATCAGTTTCTAAATCAGGGAAAGTGCGCTGCGTAAGTCTCTTTTTCACGCACATACACATACGAATACGCAGACATTAATATATATATATATATATATATATATATATATATATATATATATATATATATATATATAGCCAATATATATATATATATACAGAGAGACAGAGAGAGAGAGGGAGAGAGAGAGAGACCGAGAGTACACTAGTTAAAGAGTATACAGGTCACAGGGCATAGAATGATTATAACATCTTTGAATATCCCAATCACATAAAATAATATGTCAAATCTACTTCTGCCCGATTGACCTAAATTAAGACTGAACTTGTAACTTTACTTGACATACATTCTGGTGGAAGTGCAAACAATTTTATCCGGTTCGTGTCACCCTTTGCTCAATCCTGTTTATAACTTTCAATTCTTTCTTAAAACAACTAGACAAGGAGATTTATCATTGGGTTTACAATTTTTGTTTAGGTGTCTCCCCCCATCTTGGATGATGTCACACGCTATGGTGTCCCGTCCCCCCCCCCCCCCCGCTCCGACTGTTGTGAGGCGGCTGCTTACTTCCCTTACAGATCGCGACAGTGGTAAAACGCAGGCTTGCTAACCCAAAAGTCGCGAGTTCGAACCCGTTCTCGAGGCCCACATACTTCATTCAACCTACTGTCCCTTCGTCTAGTCAGGGGTCTCCAAACTACGGCCCGCGGGCCGGATGCGGCCCGCGAAGTCCTCTCATCCGGCCCGCGGAGATTTTTTAGTCCAAGGAAAAATCGTTTGTTGGTGATGGCTGGGGAACTTTAGCCAGAAAAATCAAAGACATGTCTGGAAGAGACTGGCCCCCGAACTGAAATTTGATAGTTAATGCGGCCCTCGGACTGAAAAGTTTGGAGACCCCTTTGTCTAGTTCAACCTGAAGTGATGTTCTGGCAGTATTGAGGGATACCCTGGTGGGGAAAAAAGTGTAATGCTTAAAAAATAATGTATTCTCTCTCTCTTTCTCTCTCTCTCTCTCTCTCTCTCTCTCTCTCTCTCTCTCTCCGGCTGCACTCTCGATAATTTCATTGAGTCTTACAAAGAAAATAGTGTTTGATCGGCTGCACTCTCTGTATATCTATTTCATAATTTAATTTAACTTTAAGCTGACAGCAGGTTTTCTGCGAATATTTTTTCTCATAGTCTAGGCTCCCCTTGTACACTATCTGGTACCTGCCAGCTGAGGAACAGAGTCCAGTGGATCCTTGTAGAGAAGGACGACGGCACCGACACCTTTGTCCCGGTTCACGTCGGCAACGACTGTTACTGTCAGTATCATTAAAATGTTACTGTCAGTACCATTAAAATGTTACTGTCAGTACCATTAAAATGTTACTGTCAGTACCATTAAAATGTTACTGTCAGTATTACTAAAACGTTACTGGTACCAATAAAACGTTACTGTAAATGTCATTAAAACATTAATGTCAACACCTTTGAAATGTTACTGTCATTATTATTAAAATGTTATTGTCGGTGCTTTTAAAACACTGTTACAACATGGCTAAACAAAATATATCCGGACATAGATCGGATTTGGACACACGACTTGTATCACAAAGAGTGAAGTGGGAAAAAAATAGTAAGTTTCAACCCTTAATTTACGGAACTAAGTTCTGAATTAAATTTGTTCTTAAACCATGCGTTATGATATTGCTTTTGGCACTCTTAAAGCATATGTCAAAGGAAATTTAGTTTCGTAAATTTTAAATGGTCCAAATATATATTGATACTTATAAGTACCGTCAAGAACGTAGAACATTTTTTTTTCAACAAATAAAAAAAAGTTACAAAACAGGAATAACTTGTAAAATGTATTAACTTATACCATGGCAATCGTTATAACAATCATATTTGTAATTTTCACACATAAACACAACACAAAAGTATATTTTGAATGGATTTTTTATAAGATCACATCTAAGTCCTTCTAATTGTACCAAACACAGCAAAAGGTGCCGACATGTCATACTCCCTTATCTATATATATAATTCTCCTCATGAGACCATGCGAGACACCACGTAAACGCACGCCGTTACTCCAACGCTCTCCAGGCAAATCGCTACCACCCCAACCCCAACCAGTCTGGTGAGCTTTGGTACACGACGAATGTTTACAATGATAGAGCCGGGTGGGTGACGGCTATTAGGGGAAGATAATTTAGTTTTTAAACGATTTGAAACTATGGAGAGGAAACAATTTCTGTTTGATCTTTTCATTGTCGTCTGTAAACTGTCGTCACGAACGGCTGCTTTCATGGGCCTGGGGGGAGGGGGGGGGGGCTAGACAATTTTTAGCAATACTTATATTTAACAAACCTTAATATTAGAGCTAGAACTAGACTTAGGCATACAAACAACTTTACTAAACTTAATAAACTAGCCTGCAACTGCCATCTTCGTTTGTGTTATACATTTACTAATATAAATCTAAATTCAGTTACAATATTTGTTATGTAAACCATACGCTAACCTTCTTCTAATTTCAATAACTTATTATCAAAATAATAGTTATGTCAATCCACGTGGTAAAACACATAGACACCCCTGTCTTTTAGTGCGGATACTGACTAACAAACCTATACACAAAAAACAAAATAGAACAATACCTTAGTGACCAGCACCCTAACAACGACGTCTGTCATGAAATCTTCTACACAATGAACCCAGAAAAATAAATATCTTACGGATACGCTGACGTCAGAAGATATGACAGACAACCATCTCCAAACCGAGTAACTCATTCAAGTTCAGACAACTTCATCCTGTACCCACTTTCATGTATTTGTTTCTATTAAATCCACGTGTTTTATAAAATGAAAATAAATCAGAAATATTATGATTTAACGTTACAATTTTTTTTTAGTTAAAAGAAAAAAATCTGTGCGTTGGAAAAAAAAAGAAAGACAAAATAAATAAGTGTACTCTTTGCCTTCAGAAATTTCTTTCACGCAACACTATTTCCCGCTAAGCTCCCCACACCCGGACTCCACCCTTCCCTTCACACATACGAACACAAACGTCCCTCACACACGCACAACAACAAACCACGTTCTAATGTAATATAAACTTCTTTTGTCAAATCATTGCTAAAGTTACCAACAGTTACAATTTTACTGTTACCCAGTTAGAGTACCGACACTTTATCACGCTTTGTTGGCTGCACGTTGTCATCAAATCAATTTCATAGTGTCGTGGCCAAGGTGGTCAACTCGCTTCCCTTGAGGTCTAAGGACCCTTCCCCCCCTCCCCTCCGAAGTTGTTTAAGTAAACAAACCGAACCTTTGAAACAACTCACGCTCGTTGTAAATTTTTTAAATTACTGGTTTTGTAAAGAGGTGTGCGATCTGGCCCATTTTTGTAATACAAATTTCTTAAAAAAACGTAACAAGCTGCTTTTGGTGTAGTAAAGATTAATGTTAAAAACTACGACCAGTTAAAATTAAACGGGTCAGGCAGTATGGGATTGCGTGAACTAAAAAAAGAATTTATTTTAAAAAAAATCTTTGTGGATAATTCAATTGAAGTGTTTGAATAGTATTATTCTAGTTTTGACCTTCCGCCCCTCTAGGGTTAGGAATAAATCCACATGTCCGTGCCTATGAGACCATTTTTTCTTTGTGAACTCCTTCACAATAACATACACGTTGATCGAGTGGACAGACAACATACACATACATAGAGACGTTTGACATTACACATTTTTAACACTGAAAGCACATATTGAAACAATTACTACTAAAAAGGTTTAATAATTACTAGAAACATTTACAAATAAAAATATATCATTCAATATAAGTGTCCTATTCTATTTGACTGCTACTCTTTATATTACATATTATAAGCAATCTTGGCTCTGACAAAAACAAAACCAATTCTCGACATGCATCAGAATAGGATGGAACAAACATATACATTCTCTAAAGAAAGGGATGAAATGTGTGTATGTGAGTTTTCTTTTTCCTGCTAACTTGTACATGAAATTATACTGCAAATTAAAATATTTTTAATTTAAAAAAAATTGAGATACATTTGAAAATGGAATATTAAGTACCAAGTGATGAGCACTTAGCACAAAATGTGGACATAAACACATGAGATTAGTTAAAATGTTAATAGGTACAATGTTGTAAACTTAGATTTTAAGAAACAATAAACTTAATTTAAGACTAATGATGGGTAAAACAAATTATAATATTGTTGGGTTAAACGAGATAAACAGAAGTCTTAGCTGACGGGATGATGTGACAATTTAGTTATTAAAATAATATTCCTAATTTGAAGAAATATAATAGACAAGTATAAATAAAATCTAAATAACTTGACAAATAATTTAGCTATAAGAATTGCATTCATAATTTGAAGTAAAACAATAAATGTAATAGTAACAGGTATACATAACGTCTACGTGACTTGACAAATAATGTAGTTATTAGAATTGTATTCCTAATTTGTAGTAAAACAATAAACGTAATAGCTACATGTACACATAATAACAAAGTGACTATACAAACAATTTATTTATTAGAATTGTATTCCTATTTTGAAGAAAAGCAAACATGATGGAAACATTTGCACAAAATAACATGTACGTGTTTAGACACACTAATGCTGGCGGAATGAAACAGATCAAGACGAATAAATCTCTTGACATGACTGTACAGTTTTGCGTGTACACTAGTGTACAGTGCTCTGTCTTTGGCCATTGTGTCAACTTGGTGTGTACATCTAGGGCCATTGTGTCAACTTGGTGTGTACATCTAGGGCCATTGTGTCAACTTGGTGTGTACATCTCGGGCCACTGTGTCAATTTGTGTCAATTTGGTGTGTACATCTAGGGCGACTGTGTCAACTTGGTTGTGCATAATTCTGTTATGGACCACTTGCTTATTAGTCAGCTGGTTGATTTTCTGCTGGTGGGTTGTCAGCTGGTTGGTTGGGGTAACTGGGTTGGTAGCTGGTTGGTTGTTGCCTGCCAGTTAGGATGTCGGCTAGGGGCTGGCTGCTGTATGCTGATTTGTTTCGGCTAGGGGCTGCTTGTTTTGTAAACGAATTGACTGGCGGTATGGTTCTCTTCTGTCTAGCTGGAGTTGGTGCTAGATGATTGTGGGCTTAATGCTGGATTATTTCTGGCAATAGGTTTTTCGTGGTTGGTTGTAAGGTCATTGCGCTGTTGGCTCCTGGGCTGCATGTTCAGTCGTTGGCTCCTGGGCTGATCGTTGGCTCCTGGGCTGTTGGTTGGCTCCTGGGCTGCTCGTTCAGACGTTGGCTCCTGGGCTGTTGGTTGGCTCCTGGGCTGTTGGTTGGCTCCTGGGCTGTTGGTTGGCTCCTGGGCTGTTGGTTGGCTCCTGGGCTGCTCGTTCAGACGTTGGCTCCTGGGCTGCTCATTCGGGTGTTGGCTCCTGGGCTGCTCGTTCAGTCGTTGGCTCCTGGGCTGCTCGTTCAGTCGTTGGCTCCTGGGCTGTTGGTTGGCTCCTGGGCTGCTCGTTCAGTCGTTGGCTCCTGGGCTGCTCGTTCAGACGTTGGCTCCTGGGCTGCTCGTTCAGTCGTTGGCTCCTGGGCTGTTGGTTGGCTCCTGGGCTGCTCGTTCAGTCGTTGGCTCCTGGGCTGCTTGTTCAGTCGTTGGCTCCTGGGCTGTTGGTTGGCTCCTGGGCTGCTCGTTCAGTCGTTGGCTCCTGGGCTGCTTGTTCAGTCGTTGGCTCCTGGGCTGCTCGTTAAGTCGTTGGCTCCTGGGCTGTTGGTTGGCTCCTGGGCTGTTGGTTGGCTCCTGGGCTGCTCGTTGGCTCCTGGGCTGCTCGTTCAGACGTTGGCTCCTGAGCTGCTCGTTCAGTCGTTGGCTCCTGGGCTGCTCGTTAAGTCGTTGGCTCCTGGGCTGTTGGTTGGCTCCTGAGCTGCTCGTTCAGTCGTTGGCTCCTGGGCTGCTCGTTCAGTCGTTGGCTCCTGGGCTGCTCATGGGTACTGGGCTGCTCGTTAGTTAGTTTGTGTTCGTTGGTTGGTTTTTGTCCGTTGGTTGGTTTGTCTGTTAGTGGGTTAGTTGTCGTTCGTTGGTCTGTTGTCTGTTAGTGGTTTTAGTTCATGTTCGTTGGTTGGGTTTTGTCCGTTGGTTGATTTGTCTGTTAGTGGGTTAGTTGTCGTTCGTTGGTTGGTTCTTTGTCGGTTAGTGATTTTAGTAAAAGTTTGTTGGTTGGATTTTGTCCGTTGGTTGATTTGTCTGTTAGTGGGTTAGTTGTCGTTCGTTGGTCTGTTGTCTATTAGTGATTTTAGTGAGGTTCGTTTGTTGATTTTGTCCGTTGGTTGGTTTTTCTCCGTTGGTTGATTTGTCTGTTAGTGGGTTAGTTGTCGTTCGTTGGTCAGATGTTGGTTAGTTGATTTAGTAAGGTTCGTTGGTTGATTTTGTCCGTTGGTTGATTTGTCTGTTAGTGGGTTAGTTGTCGTCCGTTGGTCTGTTGTCTGTTAGTGGTTTTAGTTTATGTTTGTTGGTTGGGTTTTGTCTGTTGGTTGATTTGTCTGTTAGTGGGTTAGTTGTCGTTCGTTGGTTGGTTCTTTGTCTAGTAGTAATTTTAGTTGTTTGGTTTTTGTCAGTTTGTCGATTTGTTTGTTAGTGGGTTAGTTGTCGTTCGTTGGTCAGTTGTCTATTAGTGGTTTTAGTGAGGTTCGTTTGTTGATCTTGTCCGTTGGTTGATTTGTCTGTTAGTGGGTTAGTTGTCGTTCGTTGGTCAGTTGTCTATTAGTGGTTTTAGTGAGGTTCGTTTGTTGATTTTGTCCGTTGGTTGGATTTTGTCCGTTGGTTGATTTGTCTGTTAGTGGGTTAGTTGTCGTTCGTTGGTCAGTTGTCTATTAGTGGTTTTAGTGAGGTTCGTCTGTTGATTTTGTCCGTTGGTTGATTTGTCTGTTAGTGGGTTAGTTGTCGTCCGTTGGTCTGTTGTGTGTTAGTGGTTTTAGTTTAAATTCGTTGGTTGGGTTTTGTCCGTTGGTTGATTTGTCTGTTAGTGGGTTAGTTGTCGTTCGTTGGTCAGTTGTCTATTAGTGGTTTTAGTTTATGTTCGTTGGTTGGTTTTTGTCCGTTGGTTGATTTGTCTGTTAGTGGATTAGTTGTCGTTCGTTGGTTGGTTCTTTGTCTGTTAGTAATTTTAGTAAAAGTTTGTTGGTTGGTTTTTGTCCGTTTGTCGATTTGTTTGTTAGTGGATTAGTTTTCGTTCGTTTGTCAGTTGTCTGTTAGTGGTTTTAGTTAAAGTTGGTTGGTTTTTGTCCGTTGGTTGATTTGTCTGTTAGTGGGTTAGTTGTCGTTCGTTGGTCAGTTGTCGATTAGTGGTTTTAGTGAGGTTCGTTTGTTGATTTTGTCCGTTGGTTGATTTGTTTGTTAGTGGGTTAGTGGTCGTTCGTGGGTCCGTTGTCTGTTAGTAGTTGTAGTAAAAGTTTGTGGGTTTGTTTGTTTCCTTTAGCTTGCTTGTGATTTAATGGCTTGTTGGTTTCTATTGTTAATTAGACGGCTAGTTTGTTTGCTGCAGGTGACTTCATGGCTAGTTGGCTTGCCGCTGGTGAATTGACGGCTAGTTGGCTTGCTGCTGGTGACTTGAATGCTATGTGGTTTTATAATGGCTAGTTGGCTTGCTGATGGTGACCGGACGGCTAATGGCTTGCTCCTGGTGACTGGACGACTCGTTGGCTTGCTGCTGGTGACTTGACGGTTAATGGCTTGCTGCTGGTGACTTGACACCTAGTTGGCTTGCTGCAGTTGATCGGACGGCTAGTTAGCTTGCTGTTGGTGACTTGACGGATTTGTGGTTTTATGGCTTGTTGGCTTTTTGATGTTGACTAGATAGCTAGTTAGGTTGCTGCTGATGACTTGTGGGCTAGTTTGTCTGCTTAATGTTTATGAATTGGGGGCGGCTAATAACTAATGTTGATAAGACTTGTAATTGGTTTGATGCTGTTGCCAAAACTGCTATATATCTCAATGTTTATGAATTGGGGGCGGCTAATAAATAGCTAATGTTGATAAGACTTCTAATTGGTTTGATGCTGTTGGTTTGATGCTGCTGGTGACATGACGGCTAGTTGGCTTGCTGCTGGTGACTTGACGGATAATGGCTTGCTGCTGGTGACTGGACTGTCTCCTGGTGACTTGACGGCTAGTTGGCTTGCTGCTGGTCATTTGATTGTTAGTTGGCTTACTGCTTGGTGACTTGACGGATAATTGCTTACTGCTTGGTGGCTTGACGGATAATGATTTGCTGCTGGTGCCATGACGGTTTTGTGGTTTTAAGGTGGCTTGTTGGCTTGCTGTTGTTGACTAGATAGCTAGTTAGGTTGCTGCTGATGACTTGTGGGCTAGTTTGTCGGCTTAATGTTTATAAATTTTGGGCTAATAACATGCTACCGTTGATAAGACTTGTAATTGGTTTGATGCTGTTGCCAAAACTGTTATATGGCTAAATGTTTATGAAATACGGGGCTTGGTGGATTGCTGCAGCTGACTGGATAGCTAGTTGGCTAGCTGCTGGTGACTTGACGGCTTTGTGGTTTTATGGTGGTTTGTTGGCTTTTTGTTGTTGACTAGACAGCTAGTTAGTATGCTGCTGATGACTTGTGGGCTTGTTTGTCTTGATAAGACTTGCTTTTGATTTGATGATGTTGACACAACTGTTATATGGCTCAATTTTTATGAATTGCTGGCTAGTTGGCTTGTTGCCGGTGACCGGACAGCTAGTTGGCTAGCTGCTGGTGACTTGACGGCTAGTTGGCTTGCTTTTGACTGATTGCTGGTGACTTGACTGATAATGGCTTGCTGCTGGTGACTTGACGGCTAGTTGGCTTGCTACTGGTGACTTGACTGATAATGGCTTGCTGCTGGTGACTTGACGGCTAGTTGGCTTGCTGCTGGATGCTGGACGGCTAAATGGCTTGCATGTGAATGGACGGCTAGTTGGCTTGCTGCTGGTTAATGGACGGCTCGTTGGCTTGCTGCTGGTGACTGTACGGCTAGTTGGCTTGCTTTTGACTGAATGCTGGCGACTTGACTGATAATGGCTTGCTGCTGGTGACTTGACGGCTAGTTGGCTTGCTGCTGGTGACTTGACGGCTGGTTGGCTGGCTGCTGGTGACTTGACGGCTAGTTGGCTGGTTGCTGGTGACTTGCTAGTTGGTTGGCTGCTGGTCACTTGATTGTTAGTTGGCTGGCTGCTGGTGACTTGACGGCTATTTTGCTTGCTTCTAATAAATAAAAGATTAAATAGATTATTAATAAAGCTCTAACGACTTTTCTATTTGCCCAGGTGACTTGACGGCTAGTTAGCTTGCTGGTGATGACTGGATGGCTAGTTGGCTTGATGCTTGTCTCTTGGCGGCTAGTTGGCTTGCTGATGGTGACTTGGCTAGTTAGCTTGCTGATGATGACTTGACGTCTAGTTGGCTTGCTACTAATAAATATAAGATTAATTAGCTTATTAATAATGCTCTGACGACGTTTCTACTTGCCCAGGTGACATGACGGCTAGTTGGCTTGCAGGTGAATAGACGGCTAGTTGGCTTGCTGGTGAATTGACGGCTAGTTGGCTTGCTGCTGGTGGCTTGATGACTAGTTGGCTTGCTGCTGGTGACTTGATGGTTAGTTGGCTTACTGCTGGTGACGTGACGGCTAGTTGGCTTGCTGGTGAATTGACGGCTAGTTGGCTTGCTGCTGGTGACTTGACGGCTAGTTGGCTTGCTTTTGACTGGACGGCTAGTCGGCTTGCTGCTGGTGACTGGACTGCTAGTTGGCTTGCTGCAGGTGACTCGACGGCTAGTTGGCTTGCTGCTGGTGACTTGGCTAGTTAGCTTGCTGATGATGACTTGACGTCTAGTTGGCTTGCTACTAATAAATAAAAGATTAATTAGCTTATTAATAATGCTCTGTCGACGTTGGCTTGCTACTAATAAATAAAAGATTAATTAGCTTATTAATAATGCTCTGTCGACGTTTCTACTTGCCGAGGTGACTTGACGGCTAGTTGGCTGGCTGCTGGTGACTGGACGGCTAGTTGGCTTGCTGCTGGTGACTGGACGGCTAGTTGGCTTGCTGCTTGTGACTGGACGGCTAGTTGGCTTGCTGCTGGTGACTGGACGGCTAGTTGACTGGCTGCTGGTGTTTGATGGCTAGTTGGCTTGCTGCTGGTGACTTTATGGCTAGTTGGCTTGCTGCTGGTGACTTGACGGATAATGGCTAGCTGCTGGTGACATGACGGCTTTGTGGTTTTATGGTGGCTTGTTGGCTTGCTGTTGTTGACTAGATAGCTACTTTGGTTGCTGCTGATGACTTGAGGGCTTGTTTGTCGGCTTAATGTTTGTGAATTTTGGGCTAATAACATGCTACTGTTGATAAGACTTGTAATTGGTTAGATGCTGTTGCCATAACTGCTATATGGCTCAATGTTTATGAATTACGGGGCTTGTTGGATTGCTGAAGCCGACTGGATAGCTAGTTGGCTAGCTGCTGGTGACTTGACAGCTAGTTGGCTGGCTGCTGGTGACTTGATGGCTACTTGGCTTACTGCTGGGTGCTGGACGGCTAGTTGGCTTGCAGGTGAATGGACGGCTAGTTGGCTTGCTGCTGGTTAATGGACGGCTAGTTGGCTTGCTGCTGGTTAATGGACGGCTAGTTGGCTTGCTGCTGGTTAACGGACGGCTAGATGGCTTGCTGCTGGTGACTGGACGGTTATTGGCTTGCTGCTGGTGACTGGACTGTCTCCTGGTGACTTGACGGCTAGTTGGCTTGCTGCAGGTGACTTGACGGATAATTGCTTGCTGCGGTGACTTGACGGATAATGATTTGCTGCGGTGACTTGACGCCTTTGTTGTTTTATGGTGGCTTGTTGGCTTTTTGTTGTTGACTAGATAGCTAGTTAGGTTGCTGCTGATGACTTGTGGGCTAGTTTGTCTGCTTAATGTTTATGAATTGGGGGCGGCTAATAACTAGCTAATGTTGATAAGACTTGTAATTGGTTTGATGCTGTTGCCAAAACTGCTATATGGCTCAATGTTTATGAATTGCTGGCTTGTTGGCTTGCTGCAGCTGACTGGACAGCTAGTTGGCTAGCTGCTGGTGACTTGATGGCTACTTGGCTTACTGCTGGATGCTGGACGGCTAGATGGCTTGCATGTGAATGGACGGCTAGTTGGCTTGCTGCTGGTGACTTGACGGATAATGGCTAGCTGCAGGTGACTTGACGGCTTTATGGTTTTATGGTGGCTTGTTGGCTTGCTGTTGTTGACTAGATAGCTAGTTTGGTTGCTGCTGATGACTTGAGGGCTAGTTTGTCGGATTAATGTTTATGAATTTTGGGCTAATAGCATGCTACTGTTGATTAGACTTGTATTTGGTTTGATGCTGTTGACAAAACTGTTATATGGCTCAATGTTTATCAATTGCTGGCTTGTTGGCTTGCTGCTGTTGACTTGAGGGCTAGTTGGTTGGCTGCTGGTGACTTGATGGCTACTTGGCTTACTGCTGGATGCTGGACGGCTAGATGGCTTGCATGTGAATGGACGGCTAGTTGGCTTGCTGCTGGACTTGATGGCTAGTTGGCTTGATGCAGGTGACTTGACGGATAATGGCTAGCTGCAGGTGACTTGACGGCTTTATGGTTTTATGGTGGCTTGTTGGCTTGCTGTTGTTGACTAGATAGCTAGTTTGGTTGCTGCTGATGACTTGAGGGCTAGTTTGTCGGATTAATGTTTATGAATTTTGGGCTAATAGCATGCTACTGTTGATTAGACTTGTATTTGGTTTGATGCTGTTGACAAAACTGTTATATGGCTCAATGTTTATCAATTGCTGGCTTGTTGGCTTGCTGCTGTTGACTTGAGGGCTAGTTGGCTGGCTGCTGGTGACTTGACGGCTAGTTGGCTTGATGCTGTTGACTTGACGGCTAGTAGGCTGGTAGCTGGTGACTTGCTAGTTGGCTGGCTGCTGGTGACTTGAAGGCTAGTTGGCTTGATGCTGTTGACTTGAGGGCTAGTTGGCTTGATGCTGGACACTTGACGGATAATTGCTTGCTGCGGTGACTTGACGCCTTTGTGGTTTTATGGTGGCTTGTTGGCTTTTTGTTGTTGACTAGATAGCTAGTTTGGTTGCTGCTGATGACTTGAGGGCTAGTTTGTCGGATTAATGTTTATGAATTGGGGGCGGCTAATAACTAGCTACTGTTGATAAGATTTGTAATTGGTTTGATGCTGTTGCCAAAAATGCTATATGGCTCAATGTTTATGAATTGCTGGCTTGTTGGCTTGCTGCAGCTGACTTGAGGGCTAGTTGGCTTGATGCTGGACACTTGACGGATAATTGCTTGCTGCGGTGACTTGACGCCTTTGTGGTTTTATGGTGGCTTGTTGGCTTTTTGTTGTTGACTAGATAGCTAGTTTGGTTGCTGCTGATGACTTGAGGGCTAGTTTGTCGGATTAATGTTTATGAATTGGGGGCGGCTAATAACTAGCTACTGTTGATAAGATTTGTAATTGGTTTGATGCTGTTGCCAAAAATGCTATATGGCTCAATGTTTATGAATTGCTGGCTTGTTGGCTTGCTGCAGCTGACTGGATAGCTAGTTGGCTAGCTGCTGGTGACTTGATGGCTACTTGGCTTACTGCTGGATGCTGGACGGCTAGATGGCTTGCATGTGAATGGACGGCTAGTTGGCTTGCTGCTGGTGACTTGATGGCTAGTTGGCTTGATGCTGGTGACTTGACGGATAATGGCTTGCTGCGGTAACTTGACGGATAATGATTTGCTGCAGGTGACTTGACGGATAATGGCTAGCTGCAGGTGACTTTACGGCTTTATGGTTTTATGGTGGCTTGTTGGCTTTTTGTTGTTGATTAGATAGCTAGTTAGGTTGCTGCTGATGACTTGTGGGCTAGTTTGTCTGCTTAATGTTTATGAATTGGGGGCGGCTAATAACTAGCTACTGTTGATAAGATTTGTAATTGGTTTGATGCTGTTGCCAAAAATGCTATATGGCTCAATGTTTATGAATTACGGGGCTTGTTGGATTGCTGCAGCTGACTGGATAGCTAGTTGGTTAGCATAAGCCGTGCCTCATGTTCCGTGCCTCATGTTCCGTGCCTCATGTTCCGTGCCTCATGTTCCGTGCCTCATGTTCCGTGCCTCATGTTCCGTGCCTCATGTTCCGTGCCTCATGTTCCGTGCCTCATGTTCCGTGCCTCATGTTCCGTGCCTCATGTTCCGTGCCTCATGTTCCGTGCCTCATGTTCCGTGCCTCATGTTCCGTGCCTCATGTTCCGTGCCTCATGTTCCGTGCCTCATGTTCCGTGCCTCATGTTCCGTGCCTCATGTTCCGTGCCTCATGTTCCGTGCCTCATGTTCCGTGCCTCATGTTCCGTGCCTCATGTTCCGTGCCTCATGTTCCGTGCCTCATGTTCCGTGCCTCATGTTCCGTGCCTCATGTTCCGTGCCTCATGTTCCGTGCCTCATGTTCCGTGCCTCATGTTCCGTGCCTCATGTTCCGTGCCTCATGTTCCGTGCCTCATGTTCCGTGCCTCATGTTCCGTGCCTCATGTTCCGTGCCTCATGTTCCGTGCCTCATGTTCCGTGCCTCATGTTCCGTGCCTCATGTTCCGTGCCTCATGTTCCGTGCCTCATGTTCCGTGCCTCATGTTCCGTGCCTCATGTTCCGTG
This sequence comes from Physella acuta, assembly GCF_028476545.2. Taxonomy (NCBI): domain Eukaryota; kingdom Metazoa; phylum Mollusca; class Gastropoda; family Physidae; genus Physella; species Physella acuta. The sequence continues at coordinate 6,884 of NW_026731730.1, read as the reverse complement.
CCTCATGTTCCGTGCCTCATGTTCCGTGCCTCATGTTCCGTGCCTCATGTTCCGTGCCTCATGTTCCGTGCCTCATGTTCCGTGCCTCATGTTCCGTGCCTCATGTTCCGTGCCTCATGTTCCGTGCCTCATGTTCCGTGCCTCATGTTCCGTGCCTCATGTTCCGTGCCTCATGTTCCGTGCCTCATGTTCCGTGCCTCATGTTCCGTGCCTCATGTTCCGTGCCTCATGTTCCGTGCCTCATGTTCCGTGCCTCATGTTCCGTGCCTCATGTTCCGTGCCTCATGTTCCGTGCCTCATGTTCCGTGCCTCATGTTCCGTGCCTCATGTTCCGTGCCTCATGTTCCGTGCCTCATGTTCCGTGCCTCATGTTCCGTGCCTCATGTTCCGTGCCTCATGTTCCGTGCCTCATGTTCCGTGCCTCATGTTCCGTGCCTCATGTTCCGTGCCTCATGTTCCGTGCCTCATGTTCCGTGCCTCATGTTCCGTGCCTCATGTTCCGTGCCTCATGTTCCGTGCCTCATGTTCCGTGCCTCATGTTCCGTGCCTCATGTTCCGTGCCTCATGTTCCGTGCCTCATGTTCCGTGCCTCATGTTCCGTGCCTCATGTTCCGTGCCTCATGTTCCGTGCCTCATGTTCCGTGCCTCATGTTCCGTGCCTCATGTTCCGTGCCTCATGTTCCGTGCCTCATGTTCCGTGCCTCATGTTCCGTGCCTCATGTTCCGTGCCTCATGTTCCGTGCCTCATGTTCCGTGCCTCATGTTCCGTGCCTCATGTTCCGTGCCTCATGTTCCGTGCCTCATGTTCCGTGCCTCATGTTCCGTGCCTCATGTTCCGTGCCTCATGTTCCGTGCCTCATGTTCCGTGCCTCATGTTCCGTGCCTCATGTTCCGTGCCTCATGTTCCGTGCCTCATGTTCCGTGCCTCATGTTCCGTGCCTCATGTTCCGTGCCTCATGTTCCGTGCCTCATGTTCCGTGCCTCATGTTCCGTGCCTCATGTTCCGTGCCTCATGTTCCGTGCCTCATGTTCCGTGCCTCATGTTCCGTGCCTCATGTTCCGTGCCTCATGTTCCGTGCCTCATGTTCCGTGCCTCATGTTCCGTGCCTCATGTTCCGTGCCTCATGTTCCGTGCCTCATGTTCCGTGCCTCATGTTCCGTGCCTCATGTTCCGTGCCTCATGTTCCGTGCCTCATGTTCCGTGCCTCATGTTCCGTGCCTCATGTTCCGTGCCTCATGTTCCGTGCCTCATGTTCCGTGCCTCATGTTCCGTGCCTCATGTTCCGTGCCTCATGTTCCGTGCCTCATGTTCCGTGCCTCATGTTCCGTGCCTCATGTTCCGTGCCTCATGTTCCGTGCCTCATGTTCCGTGCCTCATGTTCCGTGCCTCATGTTCCGTGCCTCATGTTCCGTGCCTCATGTTCCGTGCCTCATGTTCCGTGCCTCATGTTCCGTGCCTCATGTTCCGTGCCTCATGTTCCGTGCCTCATGTTCCGTGCCTCATGTTCCGTGCCTCATGTTCCGTGCCTCATGTTCCGTGCCTCATGTTCCGTGCCTCATGTTCCGTGCCTCATGTTCCGTGCCTCATGTTCCGTGCCTCATGTTCCGTGCCTCATGTTCCGTGCCTCATGTTCCGTGCCTCATGTTCCGTGCCTCATGTTCCGTGCCTCATGTTCCGTGCCTCATGTTCCGTGCCTCATGTTCCGTGCCTCATGTTCCGTGCCTCATGTTCCGTGCCTCATGTTCCGTGCCTCATGTTCCGTGCCTCATGTTCCGTGCCTCATGTTCCGTGCCTCATGTTCCGTGCCTCATGTTCCGTGCCTCATGTTCCGTGCCTCATGTTCCGTGCCTCATGTTCCGTGCCTCATGTTCCGTGCCTCATGTTCCGTGCCTCATGTTCCGTGCCTCATGTTCCGTGCCTCATGTTCCGTGCCTCATGTTCCGTGCCTCATGTTCCGTGCCTCATGTTCCGTGCCTCATGTTCCGTGCCTCATGTTCCGTGCCTCATGTTCCGTGCCTCATGTTCCGTGCCTCATGTTCCGTGCCTCATGTTCCGTGCCTCATGTTCCGTGCCTCATGTTCCGTGCCTCATGTTCCGTGCCTCATGTTCCGTGCCTCATGTTCCGTGCCTCATGTTCCGTGCCTCATGTTCCGTGCCTCATGTTCCGTGCCTCATGTTCCGTGCCTCATGTTCCGTGCCTCATGTTCCGTGCCTCATGTTCCGTGCCTCATGTTCCGTGCCTCATGTTCCGTGCCTCATGTTCCGTGCCTCATGTTCCGTGCCTCATGTTCCGTGCCTCATGTTCCGTGCCTCATGTTCCGTGCCTCATGTTCCGTGCCTCATGTTCCGTGCCTCATGTTCCGTGCCTCATGTTCCGTGCCTCATGTTCCGTGCCTCATGTTCCGTGCCTCATGTTCCGTGCCTCATGTTCCGTGCCTCATGTTCCGTGCCTCATGTTCCGTGCCTCATGTTCCGTGCCTCATGTTCCGTGCCTCATGTTCCGTGCCTCATGTTCCGTGCCTCATGTTCCGTGCCTCATGTTCCGTGCCTCATGTTCCGTGCCTCATGTTCCGTGCCTCATGTTCCGTGCCTCATGTTCCGTGCCTCATGTTCCGTGCCTCATGTTCCGTGCCTCATGTTCCGTGCCTCATGTTCCGTGCCTCATGTTCCGTGCCTCATGTTCCGTGCCTCATGTTCCGTGCCTCATGTTCCGTGCCTCATGTTCCGTGCCTCATGTTCCGTGCCTCATGTTCCGTGCCTCATGTTCCGTGCCTCATGTTCCGTGCCTCATGTTCCGTGCCTCATGTTCCGTGCCTCATGTTCCGTGCCTCATGTTCCGTGCCTCATGTTCCGTGCCTCATGTTCCGTGCCTCATGTTCCGTGCCTCATGTTCCGTGCCTCATGTTCCGTGCCTCATGTTCCGTGCCTCATGTTCCGTGCCTCATGTTCCGTGCCTCATGTTCCGTGCCTCATGTTCCGTGCCTCATGTTCCGTGCCTCATGTTCCGTGCCTCATGTTCCGTGCCTCATGTTCCGTGCCTCATGTTCCGTGCCTCATGTTCCGTGCCTCATGTTCCGTGCCTCATGTTCCGTGCCTCATGTTCCGTGCCTCATGTTCCGTGCCTCATGTTCCGTGCCTCATGTTCCGTGCCTCATGTTCCGTGCCTCATGTTCCGTGCCTCATGTTCCGTGCCTCATGTTCCGTGCCTCATGTTCCGTGCCTCATGTTCCGTGCCTCATGTTCCGTGCCTCATGTTCCGTGCCTCATGTTCCGTGCCTCATGTTCCGTGCCTCATGTTCCGTGCCTCATGTTCCGTGCCTCATGTTCCGTGCCTCATGTTCCGTGCCTCATGTTCCGTGCCTCATGTTCCGTGCCTCATGTTCCGTGCCTCATGTTCCGTGCCTCATGTTCCGTGCCTCATGTTCCGTGCCTCATGTTCCGTGCCTCATGTTCCGTGCCTCATGTTCCGTGCCTCATGTTCCGTGCCTCATGTTCCGTGCCTCATGTTCCGTGCCTCATGTTCCGTGCCTCATGTTCCGTGCCTCATGTTCCGTGCCTCATGTTCCGTGCCTCATGTTCCGTGCCTCATGTTCCGTGCCTCATGTTCCGTGCCTCATGTTCCGTGCCTCATGTTCCGTGCCTCATGTTCCGTGCCTCATGTTCCGTGCCTCATGTTCCGTGCCTCATGTTCCGTGCCTCATGTTCCGTGCCTCATGTTCCGTGCCTCATGTTCCGTGCCTCATGTTCCGTGCCTCATGTTCCGTGCCTCATGTTCCGTGCCTCATGTTCCGTGCCTCATGTTCCGTGCCTCATGTTCCGTGCCTCATGTTCCGTGCCTCATGTTCCGTGCCTCATGTTCCGTGCCTCATGTTCCGTGCCTCATGTTCCGTGCCTCATGTTCCGTGCCTCATGTTCCGTGCCTCATGTTCCGTGCCTCATGTTCCGTGCCTCATGTTCCGTGCCTCATGTTCCGTGCCTCATGTTCCGTGCCTCATGTTCCGTGCCTCATGTTCCGTGCCTCATGTTCCGTGCCTCATGTTCCGTGCCTCATGTTCCGTGCCTCATGTTCCGTGCCTCATGTTCCGTGCCTCATGTTCCGTGCCTCATGTTCCGTGCCTCATGTTCCGTGCCTCATGTTCCGTGCCTCATGTTCCGTGCCTCATGTTCCGTGCCTCATGTTCCGTGCCTCATGTTCCGTGCCTCATGTTCCGTGCCTCATGTTCCGTGCCTCATGTTCCGTGCCTCATGTTCCGTGCCTCATGTTCCGTGCCTCATGTTCCGTGCCTCATGTTCCGTGCCTCATGTTCCGTGCCTCATGTTCCGTGCCTCATGTTCCGTGCCTCATGTTCCGTGCCTCATGTTCCGTGCCTCATGTTCCGTGCCTCATGTTCCGTGCCTCATGTTCCGTGCCTCATGTTCCGTGCCTCATGTTCCGTGCCTCATGTTCCGTGCCTCATGTTCCGTGCCTCATGTTCCGTGCCTCATGTTCCGTGCCTCATGTTCCGTGCCTCATGTTCCGTGCCTCATGTTCCGTGCCTCATGTTCCGTGCCTCATGTTCCGTGCCTCATGTTCCGTGCCTCATGTTCCGTGCCTCATGTTCCGTGCCTCATGTTCCGTGCCTCATGTTCCGTGCCTCATGTTCCGTGCCTCATGTTCCGTGCCTCATGTTCCGTGCCTCATGTTCCGTGCCTCATGTTCCGTGCCTCATGTTCCGTGCCTCATGTTCCGTGCCTCATGTTCCGTGCCTCATGTTCCGTGCCTCATGTTCCGTGCCTCATGTTCCGTGCCTCATGTTCCGTGCCTCATGTTCCGTGCCTCATGTTCCGTGCCTCATGTTCCGTGCCTCATGTTCCGTGCCTCATGTTCCGTGCCTCATGTTCCGTGCCTCATGTTCCGTGCCTCATGTTCCGTGCCTCATGTTCCGTGCCTCATGTTCCGTGCCTCATGTTCCGTGCCTCATGTTCCGTGCCTCATGTTCCACGCCTCATGTTCACGCCTCATGTTCCACGCCTCATGTTCCACGCCTCATGTTCCACGCCTCATGTTCCACGCCTCATGTTCCACGCCTCATGTTCCACGCCTCATGTTCCACGCCTCATGTTCCACGCCTCATGTTCCACGCCTCATGTTCCACGCCTCATGTTCCACGCCTCATGTTCCACGCCTCATGTTCCACGCCTCATGTTCCACGCCTCATGTTCCACGCCTCATGTTCCACGCCTCATGTTCCACGCCTCATGTTCCACGCCTCATGTTCCACGCCTCATGTTCCACGCCTCATGTTCCACGCCTCATGTTCCACGCCTCATGTTCCACGCCTCATGTTCCACGCCTCATGTTCCACGCCTCATGTTCCACGCCTCATGTTCCACGCCTCATGTTCCACGCCTCATGTTCCACGCCTCATGTTCCACGCCTCATGTTCCACGCCTCATGTTCCACGCCTCATGTTCCACGCCTCATGTTCCACGCCTCATGTTCCACGCCTCATGTTCCACGCCTCATGTTCCACGCCTCATGTTCCACGCCTCATGTTCCACGCCTCATGTTCCACGCCTCATGTTCCACGCCTCATGTTCCACGCCTCATGTTCCACGCCTCATGTTCCACGCCTCATGTTCCACGCCTCATGTTCCACGCCTCATGTTCCACGCCTCATGTTCCACGCCTCATGTTCCACGCCTCATGTTCCACGCCTCATGTTCCACGCCTCATGTTCCACGCCTCATGTTCCACGCCTCATGTTCCACGCCTCATGTTCCACGCCTCATGTTCCACGCCTCATGTTCCACGCCTCATGTTCCACGCCTCATGTTCCACGCCTCATGTTCCACGCCTCATGTTCCACGCCTCATGTTCCACGCCTCATGTTCCACGCCTCATGTTCCACGCCTCATGTTCCACGCCTCATGTTCCACGCCTCATGTTCCACGCCTCATGTTCCACGCCTCATGTTCCACGCCTCATGTTCCACGCCTCATGTTCCACGCCTCATGTTCCACGCCTCATGTTCCACGCCTCATGTTCCACGCCTCATGTTCCACGCCTCATGTTCCACGCCTCATGTTCCACGCCTCATGTTCCACGCCTCATGTTCCACGCCTCATGTTCCACGCCTCATGTTCCACGCCTCATGTTCCACGCCTCATGTTCCACGCCTCATGTTCCACGCCTCATGTTCCACGCCTCATGTTCCACGCCTCATGTTCCACGCCTCATGTTCCACGCCTCATGTTCCACGCCTCATGTTCCACGCCTCATGTTCCACGCCTCATGTTCCACGCCTCATGTTCCACGCCTCATGTTCCACGCCTCATGTTCCACGCCTCATGTTCCACGCCTCATGTTCCACGCCTCATGTTCCACGCCTCATGTTCCACGCCTCATGTTCCACGCCTCATGTTCCACGCCTCATGTTCCACGCCTCATGTTCCACGCCTCATGTTCCACGCCTCATGTTCCACGCCTCATGTTCCACGCCTCATGTTCCACGCCTCATGTTCCACGCCTCATGTTCCACGCCTCATGTTCCACGCCTCATGTTCCACGCCTCATGTTCCACGCCTCATGTTCCACGCCTCATGTTCCACGCCTCATGTTCCACGCCTCATGTTCCACGCCTCATGTTCCACGCCTCATGTTCCACGCCTCATGTTCCACGCCTCATGTTCCACGCCTCATGTTCCACGCCTCATGTTCCACGCCTCATGTTCCACGCCTCATGTTCCACGCCTCATGTTCCACGCCTCATGTTCCACGCCTCATGTTCCACGCCTCATGTTCCACGCCTCATGTTCCACGCCTCATGTTCCACGCCTCATGTTCCACGCCTCATGTTCCACGCCTCATGTTCCACGCCTCATGTTCCACGCCTCATGTTCC